>NW_027204115.1:360000-465000 GCF_024711535.1 Dipodomys merriami
ATCCATCCACCCACCCATCCATCACCCATCCACCCACCCATCCATCCATCCACCCATCCACCCACTCATCCATCCACCCATCCACCCACCCATCCACCCATCCATCCACCCATCCATCCAATCATCCACCCATCCATCCACCCACCCATCCATCCATCCATCCATCCACCCATCCATCCACCCATCCATCAACTCATTAATCCACCCATCCACCCATCCATCCACCCATCCATCCATTCACCCATGCATCCATCCACCCATCCACCCACCCCTCCATCCATCCATTCATCCATCCATCCATCAACCCATCCACCCATCCATCCATCCATCCACCCATCTACCCATCACCCACCCATCGGTCCCCCCATCCACCGTCCATCCATCCACCCATCCATCCACCCATCCATCCATCCGCCCACCCATCCACCCATCCATGTATCCATCCGTCCACCCATCCACCGGTCCACCCATCCACCCATCCATCCACCCATCCATCCATCCACCCACCCATCCACCCATCCATCTATCCATCCGTCCACCCATCCACCAGTCCACCCATCCACCCATCCATCCACCCATCCATCCATACACCCACCCATACACCCATCCATCCATCCATCCACCCATCCATCCATCCACCCATCCATCCACCCATCCACCCATCCATCCCCATCCATCCACCCATGCATTTACCCATCCATCCATCCATCCATCCATCCATCCATCCATCCATCCACCCACCCATCCATCCATCCATCCACTCGTGACTCAGTGAGGCACTTCCTGTGTTCATTCCCTTTATTTCCAGAGGTCAGGGACGCCCTGGGATGGGTCAGGTCTTGGCCTTGTGTCCAGTGTCCTTCTGTCTGTCTGTCTGTCCGTCCGCAGGTCAGTTGAAGGCGGGCAGGCTGAAGAGCTCGGGTTGTATGTCACCCAAGGAGGGCAGCAGCAGGGTGGCCCCGGCCGTTGAGTTCGGGGTCGAGCTGGACGCTGGGCACCATGACCACCTGCATCCCCGCTGCCTGGGCGACCGCCATGCCGTGGGGCGTGTCCTCCAGCACCAGGCACTGCGGGGTCAGAGGGCGAGAGAGACACGCGGAGTGAGAGGTCGGCCGGGGGGTGGGCCGGGTGCCCAGTGTTGGAGGGAAGGAAGGGGGGAAGGAAGGAAGGAAAGAAGGAAGGAGGGAAGGAGGGAAGGAAGGAAGGATGAAAAGGAAGGATGGAGGGAAGGAACAAGAAGGAAGGAGGGAAGGAAGGAGGGAAGGAAAGAAGGATGGAGGGAAAGAAGGAAGGAGGGAGGGAAGGAGGGAAAGAAGGAGGGAAGGAGGGAAAGAAGGAGGGAAGGAAGGAGAGAGGGAAGGAAGGAGGGAAGGAAGGAGGGAGGGAAGGAAGGAAGGAGGGAGGGAAGGAAGGAGGGAAGGAAGGAGGGAGGGAAAGAAGGAGGGAGGGAAGGAAGGAAGGAGTGAAGGAAGTAGTGAAGGAAGGAAGGAAGGAGGGAAGGAAGGAGGGAAGGAAGGAGGGAAGATGACCGTTGAGCCACGGCGTGCCTACTGGCATGTTCTGTGTGTGATTTCGAGGCCTCCCCCACCCAGGGCCTGGTGTGGCCCAGGTGAGCACTGTGCCAAGGAGTCTCCCTCCCTGTTCCCCTGGGGCTGTCTGTCCATCCGTCTCTCCATCCGTCCATCCGTCTGTGTGATTGTGTGTCTGTCCGTGTCTCTCTGTCTGTCTCTGTGTGTCTGTCTGTCCCTATATCTGTCTGTCTGTGTCTCTGTGGTCGGTCTGTCTGTTCTGTTCTGTGTATCTGTCTGTCTGGACTCTTATGTCTGTCTGTCTGTCTTTGTATGTGTGTCTGTCTGTGTCTGGCCAAGTGTCTCTGTGTCTGTCTATCTGTGTGTGTCTGTCTCTGTATCCGTCTGTCTGTCTATATGCCTATTTGTGTGTCTCTGTAGTCTGTCTGTCTGTGTGTCTGTCTGTGTATGTATGTCTATCTCTCTGTCTGTCTATCAGTGTGTGTCTGTCTGTCCGTGTCTCTGTGCTCTGTCTGTCTGTCTGTCTGCCTGGTCTGTGTATCTGTGCGTCTGTCTGTGTCTATCTGTCTGTCTGTGTGTCTATCAGTGTGTCTGTCTGTGTCTCTGTGGTCTGTCTGGTAGGTCTGTGAATCTGTGTGTCTGTCCCGTCTCTTGTGTCTGTCTGTCTGTCTATCTGTCTGGTCTCTGTGTCTGTGTGTCTGTGTGTCTATCTCTCTGTCAGTGTGTCTGTCTGTCTATCGGAGTGTGTCTGTCTGTCCGTGTCTCTGTGGTCTGTCTGTCTGTCTGTCTATGAGTCTGTCTCTGTGTCTGTGTCTCTATCTGGTTTGTCTGCCTGTCGGTCTGTGTGTCTATCTGCCTGTCTGTCTGTCTGCATGTCTGTCTGGTTTGTCCATGTGTCTATCTGTGTCTCTGTGTCCGTCTCTGCGTCTATCTGTGTGTTTCTGTGTCTGGCTGTCTGGCTGTCTGGTCTGTGTATCTGTGTATCCGTCCATGTCTGTCTGTCTGTGTGTCTCTCTGTGTGTGGTCCATGCAGTGGACCCGAGGCCCGAGGCCTCAGTTTACCTGGTTGACGGGGGGGGGGGGATGAGGAGAGAACCTGCGGGTGCAGGCCAGGAAGATGTCCGGAGAACCTGTGGGCGCAGGCCAGGAAGATGTCCGGGGCGGGCTTGCTGGCCTTGACCTCGGGGTCATCACCCAGCACCACGTGGTGAAAGGCACCGAACAGCTCCCGGTGTGCGCTGGTCTTGGCCTGGTAGGACTCAGTCCCTGAGCTGGTGGCCAGGGCGAAGGGGATGCTGTGCTTCTGTATGTGGAGGATCAACTTCTCTGCACCTGGAGACAGAGAGACAGGAGGAGAAGAACTTAGGTCTTTGGTGGCCTAGGGGGGAAATCCACAAATCCATCCATCCACCCATCCATCCATCCATCTACCCATCCACCCATCCATCCACCCATCCGTCTATCTATCCATCCATCCATCCACCCACCCATCCATCCACCCATCCATCTATCTATCCATCCATTCATCCATCCATCCATCCATCCACCCATCCACCGATCCATCCACCCATCCATCAATCCATCAATCCATCAATCAATCCATCTACCCAGCCAGCCACCCATCCATCCACTCATCCATCCACCTACCCATCCATCCATCCATCCATCCATCTACTCATCCATCCACCCACCCACCCATCATCCATCCATCTACCCAGCCAGCCACCCATCCATCCATTCATCCATCCACCCATCCATCCATTCATCCATCCATCCATCCACCCACCCATCCACTCATCTATCCATCCATCCATCCATCCATTGACCCATCCATCAACCCATCCATCCACCCATCCACCCACCCATCCATCCATCAATTCATCCATCCACCCATCCATCCACCATCCATCCATCCATCCATCCACCCATCCATCCATCCACCCACCCATCCATCCATCCATCCATTCATCCACCCATCCATCCATCCATTCATCATCATCATCATCATCATCATCATCATCATCATCATCATCATCATCATCATCATGGTGACCCAGGAAGGATGTGAACTCCGGGCATCATCATCATCATCATCATGGTGACCCAGGGCGTTTCCCAGGGCGACCGGCTGGGCCACATGCACGCACACGCACGCACACACGTGTATGAGCAGATGACATCTTGTCCCGAGCACTGGGCAGCGAGTCCTAGATAGGGTGGTGGAGACGGCACCGCGTTCTAGAAGGTTCTGAATCCAACGGTCATGGCAGATGGACCGGTGAAGTCTAGGATGTACAGACAGACAGACAGACAGACAGACAGACAGACAGACAGACAGACAGACAGACACACACACACACACACACACACACACACACACACACACACACACACACAACGGCCCGGGGAAAGGAGATGGTTCTAGAAAGTTTGTCCCTTTTCAGAGTTCTTCACCCAGACAGACAGACTGACAGATGGATAGATGGATGGATAGACAGATGGGTGGATGGATGGACAGACAGACAGAGAGATGGATGGACAGATGGGTGGAAGGATGGACAGACAGACAGACTGATACATGGATAGACGGATAGACAGATGGGTGGATGGATGGACAGACAGACAGACTGATAGCTAGCTAGATGGATGGATCGATGGACAGACAGACAGACTGATACCTAGACAGATGGATGGATGGATGGACAGACAGACTGAAAGATGGCTAGATAAGACGGATAGACAGATGGGTGGATGGATGGACAGACAGACAGACTGATAGATGGGTAGATGGATGGATGGACAGACTGACAGATGGATAGATGGATAGACAGATGGGCAGATGGATGGACAGACAGATAGATGGATAGACAGACAGACTGACAGATGGATAGATGGATAGAAAAATGGGTGGATGGATGGACAGACAGACAGATGGATAGATGGATAATAGATGGATAGATGGATGGATGGACAGACAGACAGACTGACAGATGGACAGATGGATGGATAGACAGATGGACAGAAGGATGGACAGACAGGCTGGTAGGTGGATAGACAGACAGACGGATGGATAGATGATAGATAGATACACAAATAAGATACATGAATAGATGGATAGATGGATGGATGGTTGGACAGACAGAGAGATGTATAGATAGACACACAGACAGACAGATAGGTGGATAGATATAGTAGATAGATAGACAGATAGACATGTGGATAGACAGATGGATGGATGGATCCATGAATGGACAGACAGACAGAGAGTAGATAGACAGACACCTGGATAGACAGAGGGATGGATGCATAGATGGACAGACAGACAGATAGACGGATGGGTGGATGGGTGGATAGATGGGTGGATAGAAGGGTGGATGGATGGATGGGGGATGGGTGGGTGGATGGGTGGATGGATGGGTGGGTGGATGGATGTTGATTGAATATGGATGGGATTAACATTTACACACTTGAGTGACTTGGACCCAAGTCCTGATACAATATGGGTGGGATTAACGTTTGCACACTTCAGTGAGTTGGACCCAAGTCCTCATCTGGATGGAGGAGAGACGGAAGGGATTAACATTTGCACACTTGAATGAGTTGGACCCAAGTCCTGCTGTTGATGGAATATGGAAGGGATTAACATTTGCACAGTTGAGTGACTTGGACCCAAGTGTTCATCTCAATGGAGGATGGATGGATGGGTGGATGGATGGATGGATGGGTGGGTGGATGGATGAGTGGATGGATGGGAGGGTGGATGGATGGATGGATGGGTGGATGGATGGATGGGTGGATAGATGGGTGGATGGGTGGATGGATGGATAGATGGGTGGATGGGTGGATGGATGGATGGGTGGATAGATGGGTAGATGGGTGGATGGATGGATGGATGGATGGATGGGTGGATGGATGGATGGATGGGTGGGTGGGTGGATGGATGGGTGGATAGATGGATGGGTGGATGGATGGATAGGTGGACGGATGGGTGGATGGATGGATGGGTGGATCAGAGGGTGGATGGGTGGATGGATGGATGGATGGATGGATGGGTGAATAGATGGGTGGATGGATAGGTGGATGGGTGGGTGGATGGATGGGTGGATGGATGTTGATTAAATATGGGCGGGATTAACATTTTCACACTTGAGTGACTTGGAACCAAGTCCTGACCTCAATGGAGTAGGTCAAGCTCTGTCTCTGTCTGTCTGTCTGTCTGTGTCTTCTTCTGTCTGTCTCTGTCAGTCTGTCTGTTGGTCTGCGTGTCTCTACCTGTCCATGTCTGTGTCTGTCTGTCTTTGTCTCTCTGTCTCTGTCTGTCTCCTCTGTCAGTCTGTCTGTGTCTCGTTCTCTCTTTCTTTGTCTGTCTGTCTGTGTCTGTCAGTCTACTTCTGTCTCTGTCTTTCTGTCTGTCTGTCTCGTCTGTGTCTGCCTGTTGGTCTGCCTGTCCATGTCTGTCTCACTGTCTGTCTGTCTCTGTCTCATTCTGTCTTTGTCTGTCTCGGTCTGTCTGTCTGTCATCAGTCTACTTCTGACTTCTGTGTCTGTCTGTCTCTTTGTCTCTCTGTCTCTGTCTCCTGTGTCTGTCTGGGTCTCGTTCTGTTTTTCTTTGTCTGCCTGTGTCAGTATCTGTCTGTCTGTGTGTCTGTCTGTCTGTGTCTCTCTGTCATTCTCTGTCTGTCTTTCGTGTCTGTCATTCTCTGTGTCTGTCTGTCTTTCTCTGTGTCTGTGTCTGTCTCTGCCTATGTCTGTCTGTCCATCTGTCTGTGTCTCTCTCTGTGTCCATCTGTGTGTCTGTCTCTGTCTGTCTTTGTCCCAGTGTCTGTCTGTCTTGCTCTATGTCTGTCCGTCTCTGTCTGTCGGCCTGTGTCTGTCTCTCTCTGTCATTCCCTGTCTGTCTGGCTCTGCCTCTGTCTGTCTGTCTCTCTGTCTGTCATTCTGTGTCTGTCTGTCTATGCCTGCCCATGTCTCTGTCTTCTCTGTGTCTGTCTGTGTCCATCTATCTGTCTGTGTCTCTCTGTGTCCATCTGTGTGTCTGTCTCTGTCCCAGTGTCTGTCTGACTCTGTTTCACTGTCCCTGTGTCTGTCAGTCTGTCGCTGGGAACCGCGCATGCGCGTTGCAGGGCAGCGCAGCCCAATCCCGCGCATGCGCAGATCCGTACCTCGCAGAGCCCGGGGAGCACACGCATGCGTGTTCCTGCTCGGCGGGGGGGGGGCGGGGGGGGAGGGAGGGACGGGGCGTGCTGGCTCATGCATGCGCGGTACAGCGCGGAGGACCTCCCCCCCCCAGGTGGCACGCATGCGCAGTACCAACTAGACCAACCGAGGGAATCCCACGCATGCACGCACCACACGCTCGGCCCGGACGGTGCCGGACGACTCAACCAGTGCGCATGCGCAATGCGGACGGAACCTCGATCCTCCGGAGTCCCCTAGGCACCTCCCGGAGGACTCACGCTGTGCGCATGCGCAACTCGACCCTCCAGGGTCCGCTCTGCGCCTCCCGGCCGATTCAACCTGTGCGCATGCGCCGTGGGTCCACACGCGGGAGGGCAGTGGGAACAAGCAGCCAAGGGACACGCATGCGCAGCGGCGCTCCGCCGGGAGCGCTAGGCCCCTCCCTGCTGACGAACCCTGTGCGCATGCGCATTGGCGCAGGCTGGCTCAGCCCCTCCCAGCTGCCTAACCCTGTGCGCAAGCGCAATGGCGCTCCGCCAGGCCGGCTCAGCCTGTCCCCGCTGAAGAACCCTCTGCGCATGCGCAATGGCTCTCCGCTGGGAGCGTTCGGCCCCTTCCCCGCTAACCCTATGTGCATGTGCAGTGGCGCTCCGCCGAGAGCGCGCGCATGCGCGCCCGCGTCTTGGCGCCGGCTGATGACATCGATGCGACGGCGCCGGCGGCCGCGCCCGGAAATGCAGCCGTGGCGGGGCCGCGGAGCGTCGCCGCCGCCGCCGCCATGGCCACCACTACGCCGTCCGGATCCGGAAGCGGAAGTGGAAGCGCGCAGGACCCCCGAGGACGCCGACCCGGGCGGCCCCCGGGTCACCGTCGGTGCGTGGAGGCCTCCGGGACGAGGCGCCTTTAAGAGGCGGGGACGCTGGAGGGCGTGGCTTTCTGATGGGCGTGGCGTCGCGGTGGGCGTGGCCTGCAGGGCGTGGAGCTGACAGGAGAGTCAGTGGGGGGCGTGGCCTGGAACAGAGGCCATTGGGCCGCTGGGGTTTGGGGGCGTGGCCTGGAAAGACACCATTGGGCGGCTGGACGTAATGCCATTGGTCGGCTGGGCTGGGGGGGCGTGGCTTGGAAGTAAGGCCATTGGGCCGCTGGGCCTAGGGGGCATGGCCTGGCAGGAACTAGGCTATTGAGGGTCCTGGCTTTGGGGGTATGGCTTGGAAGTAAGGCCATTGGGCGGCTGGTCCTGGGGGGGCGTGGCCTGGCAACAGTGATGCTATTGTGTAGTCTGGCTTTGAGGGCGTGGCCTGGGCGTGCTGCCATTGGATGGCTGGCCTGGGGGGCGTGGTCTGGCAGGAACCAGGCCGTTGGGTGCCCTGGCTTTGGGGACTAAGCACCCAGCACCTCCCCATGGTGACCCAAGGCAGGGACTTAGCACCCACCACCTCCCCATGGTGACTCAGGGACTGAGCACCCAGCACCTCTCCATGGTGACCCAGGGCAGGGACTGAGCACCCAGCACCTCCCCATGGTGACCCAAAGTGGGGACTCAGCACCCAGCACCTCCCCATAGTGACTCAGGATGGGGACTGAGCACCCAGCACCTCCCTAAGGTGCCCCAGATCCAGCAGTAAGCACCCAGCACCTCCCCATGGTGACCCAGAATGGGGACTGAGCACCCAGCACCTCCCCATGGTGACCCAGGATGGGGAATAAGCCTCCAGTACCTGCCCATGGTGACCCAGGACCAAGACTAAGCACCCAGCACCTCCCCATGGTGACCTAGGGCCAGGACTAAGCACCCAGCACCTCCCCATGGTAACCCAGGATGGGGACTAAGCACCCAGCAACTCCCCATGGTGACCCAGGGCCAGGTCTAAGCACCCAGCACCTCCCCATGGTGACCCAGGGGCAGGACTAAGTACCCAGCACCTCCCCATGATGACCCAGGGGAGGGACTGAGCACCCAACACCTCCCCATGATGACCCAGGGACTGAGCACCCAGCACCTCCCCATGGTGACCCAAAGTGGGGACTAAGCACCCAGCACCTCCCCATAGTGACTCAGGATGAGGACTGAGCACCCAGCACCTCCCCATAGTGATTCAGGATGGGGACTGAGCACCTAGCACCTCCCGATGGTGCCCCAGATCCAGGAGTAAGTACCCAGCACTTCCCCATGGTGACCAAGGGCAGGGACTAAGCACCCAGCACCTCCCCATGGTGACCCAGGACCAGGACTAAGCACCCATCACCTCCCCATGGTGACCCAGGGCCAGGACTAAGCACCCAGCATTATCCCATGATGACCCAGGGCTGGGACTAAGCACCTAGCACTATCCCAGGGTGACCCGGGGCCAGGACTAAGCACCCAGCACCTCCCCATGGTGACCCAGAGTGGGGACTAAGCATCCAGCACCTTCCCATAGTGACTCACAATATCCCCCAAGCACCCAGCACCATCCCATAATGACCCAAGACAGGAACTAAGCACCCAGCACCTCCCCAGGATGATCCCCAAGCACCCAGCACCACCCCATAGTAACCCAGGGCTGGGACTAAGCACCCAACACCTCATCATAGTGACCTAGGATGATTCCCAAGCACCCAGCACCATCCCATGACAACCCAGGGCTGGGACTAAGCAACCAGCACCTCCTCAGAGTAACCCAGGACCAGGACTAAGCACCCAGCACCATCCTATGATGACCCAGGGCTGGGACTAAGCACCCAGCACCTCCCCATGGTGACCCAGGGGAGGTACTGAGAACCTAGCACCATCCCATGATGACCCAGGACAGGGACTAAGCAACCAGCACCTCCTCAGAGTAACCCAGAACTGGAACTAAGCACCCAGCACCACCACCTGGGGAACAAGGACTGAGCCTAAGCATTCAGCACCTCTCCATGGAGACCGAGGATAGGAACTAAGCACCCAGCACCTCCCCATGGTGACCCAGGAACGGGACTTCACACCCAGCACCTCCCTACTGTTTACATGAGTCAGGTACCAAACACCCAGCACCTGCCTATTACTAACTCAGGACAGGTACCAAGCACCCAGCACTTCCCCACAGGGACTCTGGATAATCAGCAAGCACCTAGCACCTCACGTGTGTGTCCTTTCCCTCCCCCTGACCCCATCCCAGGTTCTCCACGTGGCGCGATGACCGCTGGTTGTACAGGATGATGGACTACGTGCCTGGTGGCGAACTCCTCAGCTACCTGCGCGCCCGCCAAGATCCTGTGCGCACTGGCCTACCTGCAGGTGAGCGGACCAGCAATGATGGGGGCCGCCCATCCATCCATCCATCCATCCATCCACCCATCCATCCACCCATCCATCCATCCACCCATCCATCCATCCATTTACCCATCCATCCAGCCATCCATCCATCCACTCATCCATCCACCCACCTATCCATCCATCCACCTATCCATCCACCCATCCATCCATCCACCCATCCATCCTCCACCATCCACCCATCCATCCATCCACCCACCCATCCATCCACCCATCGATCCTCCATCCATCCACCCACCCATCCATCCACCCATCCATCCACCATCCATCCATCCAGAAAGTTCCAGAAAGTTCCCCCAAGGTTCCAGAAGGTCCCAGAAAGCTCCAGGTTTCAGAATAACTCAGCACATTCCCCAGGCAGGCGTTCCCTCCACCCAGACACACCCCAACCCTCCCACCCCCCTTCCTTGGCCCAGGAATGATTTTTGGGGGGAGAGGGGGAGGGAAGGAGGGTATTGATGATATTGGTATTGGTGTTGGTATTGATACTGATCCTCTCATGGTCTATTGATGATAGGTTTTCCCAGGGGATCTGTTTGATCTAAGGACTTGAGACGCTTCCAGGACAACCCATGGAAGGTTCTAGAAAGAAGCCAGGGCTGGGGCTGGTTTCTATTTCCTCCCCCCCCCATTCTCCCCAACATCTGGGACCCAGTTGCGTTCATCCCTTGGGATTCTCCTCCATGGGAGAAGTTGAGGATGGATGATGACATCACCCCTTCCCATGATCCTTTGCGGTGACTGGTCCAGTGTCCCTTGACTATTCTTGTTGTTGTTGTTGTTGTTGTTGATTTATTATGATGATTAGCTCATGTGCATGGTCTTGTCTTTCCCTTCCCCCCGCCCCAACCAAGCTTCTAGAAGCTTCTGGAACAAATTGCTGATGGATTTCCTGTGTGTGTGTCAGACTCAACCAGAACCCAGCCAATGGCTTCCTCTTCTCAACGCCTGGAAATCTGCCCAACACTTCCTGGAAGGGGGGAGGGGGAGAGGGAATGGAGGAAATGAATAATGAATGAATGAATTCCCTCCTTCCTTCCCTCCTTCCAATCCTTCCTTCCCTCCATCCTTTCTTCCTTCCTTCCCTCCTTCCTTCCTTCCTTCCTTCCTTCCTTCCTTCTTCCTTCCTCCTTCCTTCCCTTCTTCCTTCCTTCCCTCCTTCCTTCCTTCCTGCCTCCTTCCTTCCCTCCAATCCTTCATTTCTTCACTCCTTCCTTCCTTCCTTCCTCCTTCCTTCCCTCCAATCCTTCCCTCCTTCCTTCCTTCCAATCCTTCCTTCCTTCCCTCTATCCTTTCTTCCTTCCTTCCTTCCTTCCCTCCCTCCCTCCTTCCTTCCTTCTTTCACTCCTTCCTTCCTTCCTTTCTTCCTTCCTTCTTCCTTCCCTCCAATCCTTCCTTCCTTCCCTCCTTCCTTCCTTCCCTCCATCCTTCCTTCCCTCCTTCCTTTCTAATCCTTCCCTCCTTCCCTCCTTCCTTCCTTCCCTCCTTCCTTCTCTCCAATCATTCCCTCTTTCCCTTCTTCCTTCCTTCCTTCCTTCCTTCCTTCCTTCTTTCCTTCCTTCCCTCCTTCCTTCCTTTCCTCCTTCCTTTCCTGTGTCCAATCCTTCCCTTCTTCCTTCTTTCCTTGTCTCCAATCTGTTAGGTTTTTAAAAAGAGGTAGGCGAGTAAGAACCGCACCAGCACGCATGTGGTATTCAGATAAGGGGTAGGTTTATTCAGTAGACCTGCTGGGACCAGGCAAGGTTGGCACTCCACGTGGCTGGGAAAGGCCTGGGAATGAGAGAGAGAGAGAGCTGGGAAGAGAGGAAAGAGAGAGAGAAGAGCAGAGAGAGGGGTAAGAACAGTAGCACTCACGTGGTATTCAGGTAAGAGCTAGGCTTATTCAGTAGACCTGATGGGACCAGGCAAGGTTGGCACTCCACATGGCTGGGAAAGAGAGAGAGCAAGAAAAGAACAGAGAGAGAGCTAGAATAGAACAGAGAGAGCAAGAAGAGAGCAGCAAGAGCAAGAGCAAGAGAGCGTCTGGGCCTGGGTTAGGCCTTATGTAGGGTATGGGCGGGGAAAGGTGTGGCCACATCAAATTCAGATGTGACCTCAGCGGATGCAGATGTGACCTCTTCCAGGTGTCCCAGTTGCCTAGGTAACACAGGTACTGGGTGGAGACTTTGCTGCGAGGAGGGTGGAGTCTGCTCGCCATCCAGGAGCGGACCTTACACAATCCTTCCCTCCTCCTCTCCTTCCTTCCTTCCTTCCTTCCTTCCCTCCTTCCCTCCTTCCCTCCTTCTTTCCTTTCCTCCTTCCCTCCTTCCTTCCTTCCCTCCAATCCTTCCCACCTTCCTTCCCTCCTTCCTTCCTCCCTCCTTCCTTCCCTCCAATCCTTCCCTCCTTCCTTCCCTTCCTTCCTTCTTTCCTTCCTTCCTTCCTTCCTTCCTTCCTTCCTTCCTTCCTTCCTTCCTTCCTCCCTGGTCCAACCCAGGGCCTAGGAGAAGCACCGAGCTCGGGGCCCACAGCACCCATGCTGGGTGCTGATGGCTGAGTCCTTCCTGTGTGCAATGTGGAACAGCAGCTGGGTGGGGGGAGGAGGGGCACAGGGAAACTGGAAGCCTCTGCTGCTGTGGCTTTTTTTCTCCTGCAGGCCCCGCATGAATCATGGCCTGGAGGAAGCTGGAAACATCTGGAAGGAATTAGCAGGAAATGAGACCAAGATGTGGGAAAAGCCTGCGCCTCCTCCTCCCCCTGTGGCTGCTGCTGCTCCACCTCCTCCTCTTCCTCCTCTTCCTTCCTTCCTTCCTTCCTTCCTTCCTTCCTTCCTTCCTTCCCTCCTTCCTTCCTTCCTTCCTTCCCTCCTTCCTTCCCTCCTTCCCTCCTTCCTTTCTTCCTTCCCTCCTTCCTTCCTTCCTTCCTTCGTTCCCTCCACTCCTTCCTTCCTTCCTTCCCTCCTTCCTTCATTCCCTCCACTTCTTCCCTCCTTCCTTCCTTCCTTCCCTCCTTCTCTCCTTCCTTCTTATGTCTTTCTGTCTGTCTCTGTGAGTCTCTATTTCTGTTTCTGTCTGTCTCTGTGTCTCTTTCTGTTTTGCAGTCTGTCTGTCACTCTATCTCTGTCCATTTGTCTCTATGTCTCTGTGTGTCTGTCTCTGTATCTGTCTGTCTGTCTCTGTCTGTCTGTCTCTGCCTCTGTTCATCTGTCTGTCTGGCTAGCTATGTCTGTCTCTGTCTCTTTCTGTCTCTGTCTGTCTGTCTGTCTGTCTGTCTCTGACTCCATTTTTCTGTCTGTTTCTGTTTGTGTCTGTTCATCTGTCTCTGTGTGTCTGTCTGTCTGTCTCTGTGTTTCTCTGTATTTTTCTGTGTCTGTCTCTGTCTGTTCGTCTGTCGGTCTCTCTGTGGGTCTGTCTGTCTTCATCTGTCTGTCTCTGTGTGTCTCAATCTCTATCTGTCTCTGTCCATTTGTCTCTCTGTCTATGTCTCACTCTGTATTTGTCTCTGTCTGTCTGTCCATCCGTCTGTCTGTCTCTGACTCCTTTTTTCTCTTTTACCGTTTCTCTGTCTCTATGGTTCTGTCTGTACGTCTGTCTGTCCCTGTCTGACTCTGTGTCTCTCTGTGTCTGTCCATTTGTCTGTCTCTCTGTCTGCCTCTGTCTGTCCATTTGTCTGTCCATCTGTCTCTGTCTGTTTCTCTGTCTATTTCTCTGTCTGTCTGTCTGTCTGTCTCTGTTCATCTGTCTCTCTGTGTCTGTCTGTCTGTCTGTCTATCTCTATTTCTGTCTGCCTCTATTTCTCTTTGTGACTTTCTGTCTGTTTCTCCGTCGGTCTGTTTATCTCTGTGTCTGTCTGTCTGTCTCTATGTCCATTTGTGTCTTTGTCTGTGTCTGTCTGTCTCTGGTTATCTGTCTGTGTCTGTCTGTCTCTCTGTCCATTTGTCTGTCTCTGTCTGTGTCTGTCTGTCTGTCTCTCTGTCTCTTTCTGGGTCTGTCTGTCTGTCTCTGACTCCATTTTTCTGTGTTTGTGTCTGTGTCTCTGTCTGTTTGTCCCTGTATCTGTGTGTTTGTCTGTCTGTCTCTGTCTTTCTCTATCTGTGTGTCTGTCTCTCTCTGTGTCTGACTGTCTCTGTTCATCTGTCTCTCTGTGTTTCTCTCTATATATTTGTCTCTGTCTCTTTGTCTGTCTGTCTGTCCCTGTCTGTGTGTCTCTCGGTCTCTATTTGTCTCTTTGTCTATCTCTATGTCCATGTCTGTCTCTGTATGTCTGTCTCTGTTCATCTGTCTCTCTGTGTCTGTCTGTCTGTATCTCTCTGCCTATCGCTCTGTGTCTATTTTTCTGTTTCTGTCTGTGTGTCTGTCCGTGTTCATCTACCTCTCTGTGTGTCTGTCTGTCTCTTGTGTTTCTCTGTATTTGTCTCTGTCTCTCTGTGTCCATCTGTCTGTCTATGTCTGTGAGTCTGTCTGTCTGTGTTCATCTGTCTCTCTCTGTCTGTTTGTTTCTGTCTCTGTCTGTCCATCTGTCATTCTCTGTGTCCGTCTGTCTCTGTATCTGTTTGTCTCTGTCTATCTGTGTCTGTCTGTCTCTGTGTCTGTCTCTCTGTCCATGTCTGTCTCTGTTCATCTCTCTCTCTGTCTCTGTGTCTGTCTGTCTCTCTCTCTGTCTCTGTCTGTCTGTCTCTATATTTATCTGTCTGTATCTCTGTGTGTCTCTGTCTGTCTCTATATTTGTCTGTATCTCTCTGTCTGTCTGTCTGTCTGTCTGTGTCTGTCTATTTTTCTCTCTCTGTCTGTGTCTGTCCCTGTTCATCTGCCTCTCTGTGTGTCTGTCTGTCTCTTGTGTTTCTCTGTATTTGTGTCTGTCTCTCCATCTCTGTCTGTGTGTCTCTCTGTGTCTCTGTCTCTCTCTGTTTATCTGTTTCTGTCTGTGTTTTGTCTCTCTGTCTCTGTCCATCTGTCATTCTCTCTGTCTGTCTCTGTCTCTCTGAGTCTGTCTGTCTGTTCATCTCTCTCTGTGTCTGTCTGTCTGTCTGTCTCTCTCTCTGTCTCTGTCTGTCTGTCTCTGTCTGTCTGTCTATATTTGTATGTCTGTATCTCTCTGTCTGTCTCTCTGTGTCTGTCTATTTTTCCCTCTCTGTCTGTCTGTGTGTCTGTCCCTGTTTATCTGCCTGTCTGTGTGTCTGTCTGTCTCTGTCTCTCTGTCTCTCTCTGTCTATCTGTGTGTCTGTCTGTGTGTCTGTCTCTGACTCCATTCCTCTGTCTTTCTGGCTGCGTTTCCTCTCTGTCTGTCTGTCTATCCCCCCTCCTCCCCCGCCCCCCCACACCCCCTCTTTCTCAGCTCTGTGCCCCCCAGCCCACAGGTCCGGCCTTTTCCCCTTCCTCTCCCCTCCTCCTCCTCCTCCTCCTCCTCCTCTTCCTCCTCCTCCTCCTCCTCCTCCTCCTCCTCCTCCTCTCTCTTTCCTTCCAGAACTTTCTCTTCGGCCGTTTCTCCCTCCCCCTCCCCAGCATCCCCCCCTTCCCCGCCTGGCCTGGTGGGGGGATTCATGGTCTCCCCATCCCCCTCTCATCGACCCCCACCCCCTCTTTTTCTTCCCTGATTCCCCTCCCTCCTTTTCCCACTGACACCCCCCCTCAGCCCAGGCTGTGTGGGGCGGAGCTGAGGCTCAGGCTGCAGCGTGGCGGGGTGGGGACATCTGGGCCTGGGCGGATAAAAGAGGAGCCCGCAAGCTGTGCTGTGCTGTCTGGAGATACAGGACAGAGAGACAGAGAGACAGACAGACAGACCAGGTGAGGGGGCCTGGACGAGGGGTGGAGGGGGGTGAGGGGATCTTGGGGTACAGGGGATCCTGGGAGGGGGGAAAGGGGGAGGTGTAGGGATTTGGGGGTTCTGGGGGTCAAGGAGGAGAGGTTAGGGGTCAGGGAGATGCAGGGGGAAACATGGTCAATCCTGGGGTTCCCAGGACCCCAAAGTTCATTGGGGGGAAAGCACAAGGATTCCTGGGAAGAGGGGGTCAAAGGCCCAGAGAGCAAAGGTCCTGGGGTGCAGCCAGCAAAGGAGTTCAAAGGTCAAGGAGGGGGGAGACAGAGGTCAGGGGAGGGCGGACACCTGGGACATGGGCAAGATCAGGGAGCCAAGGTCCTGGGGTGCAAAGTTCAGGGGTGAGGGAGTCAGGAAGAGGGGGAATGGGAAGTTCAGGGGTGCAGGGATCAGAGGTCACCAATCTGGGGGGTGAGGGAGGGCATCTGTCACGGGGGTCCTGGGTCCTAGGTTCCCCCAAGTTCAGAGGGGAAAAGCCCAGGGAGCAAAGGTCCTGGGGTGCAGAGTTCAGGGGGTGCAGGGGTCACAGGTCACAGGAATCTGGGGTACAAGGGTCCCAGGTCCCAGAGGTAATGGAAAACCCACCTTAGGGGTGCAGGGTGTCATGGTCCTCCTCTTCCTCCTCCTCCTCTTTCTCCTGTCCTCCTCCTCATTCTCTTCTTCCTTCTCCTCTTCCTCTCTTCCTCCTCCTCTTCCTCCTCCTCCTCTTCCTCCCCATCCATCCATCCATCTACCCATCCATCCACCCATCCATCCATCCACCCATCCTCCCATCCATCCATCCATCCATCCACCCATCCATCCATCCCCCCACCCATCCACCCACCCATCCACCCATCCATCCATCCATCCATCCATCTACCCACCCACCCACCCATCCACCCATCCACCCATCCACCCATCCATCCACCCATCCATCCATCCACCACCCATCCATCCATCCATCCATCTGCCCCTCCACCCATCCATCCACCCATCCATCCATCCATCCACCCATCCATCCATCCACCCATCCATCCACCCATCCATCCATTCATCCACCCATCCATCCATCTACCCATCCATCCATCCACCCACCCACCCATCCATCCACCCATTCATCCATCCATGAAGCCACGCCCCCTGTGGCTGGTCCAACCCATTCTCTTCCTCCTCCTTTTCCTCCTCTTCTTCCTCCTCCTCCTCCTTTTCTTCCTCCTCATTGTTATTACTATTATTCTCATCATAGTTATTATTATTACTGTTATTGACATTGTTGTTTTTACTATCATGATTGTTACTGTTATTGTTAATATGATGGTTATGATCATCATTATTGTCATGGTTATTACTATTATGGGTATTGTGGTTATTATTGTTATTGTTGTCATGATGTTTGGGTTATTGTTATGATTGTTATTGTTGTTATTGTTACTATGGTGATGGTTATTATTATGGTTACTGCTATTGTTGTCATGATGGTTGTTATTGTTATTGTTGTTGTCATTGTTATTATTATAGTTATTATTGTTGCCATGGTTATTACTATTATGGGTATTATGGTTATTATTGTTATCGTTGTTATTATTGTCATTGTTATTGTTATTATAGTTGTTATTGTTGTCATGGTTATTATTGTCATTGCTATTGTTATTATAGTTATTATTATTGTCACAATGGTTATTGTTATTGTTGTTCTTGTTACTGTGGTGGTGACAGTCGTTGGCATATTCTTCGCCAAGCCTTCCTTGTTGCTCAGGAGGCTGAGATCTGGAGGATCGTGGTTCAAAGCCACCTCCACCCCCTCTCCCCACCCCCCCCCAGGACCAACCAAGAGACCCGGATCTCCAGTGAACCCCCCAACCTGGAAAGGTAGGTGAGGAGCTCCGGCCCCGGGTTCGCATCCCGGGGAGGGGGGGCTGATGGAGGTGGGAGGAAGAGGAGGAGGAGGAGGAGGAGGGTGATGGGTGATAGGAAGCCAGGGGGAAATGGGGTGCTGAGTACTTAGTACTTAGTCCTGGGGAGGGGGGAGGGGGGATGGACAATGACAGAAACAGACAGACAGACAGAAGAGACACACAGACAGATGTAGACACACAGACAGACACAGACATGACACAGAGAGAGAGACACACACAGACAGACAGACCAAGATGTGCAGACAGACAGGGAGAGACAGAGACAGGACAGACAGACACACAGACAGACATACAGACAGACAGAGACACAGAGACTGAGAGAGAGACAGAGACAGAAGAGACAGACAGGCACAGACAGTCAAACTGAGCCAGGACAGATAGACAGAGACACAGAGACAGGAAGAGACAGATGGACACAGGCACAGACAGAGACAGAGACAGAGAGACAGAGATGGACGTGAGAGAAACTGGCACAGACAGACACAGAGAGACAGACAGACAGGAAGACACAGAGACAGAACAGACAGACAGAAGAGACACACAGACAGATGTAGACACAGAGACGCACAGACAGAGAGAGACACACACAGACAGACGAAGATTGCAGACAGACAGGGAGAGACAGACAGAGACAGGACAGACAGACAGAGACACACAGACAGAGACACAGACAGACAGAGACACAGACAGACAGACAGAGACACAGACAGACAGACAGGGAAAGACAGATGGCAGAAACAGAAGAGACAGACAGGCACAGACAGACAAACTGAGCCAGGACAGATAGACAGAGACACAGAGACAGGAAGAGACAGACAGACACAGGCACAGACAGAGACAGAACAGACAGAGATGGACATGAGAGAAACCGGCACAGACAGACACAGAGAGACAGACAGACAGAAAAGACAGAGAGAAGTGACAGATGGAGAGAGGTAGAAGAGACAGACAGACAGAGACAAGAAACAGACAGACAGCTGTAGACACAGAGACAGGAAGGGAGATGAACAGACATGGAGAGACAGCAACAGACAGAGATAGACACAAGCACAGAGAGACAGACAGAGACAAGAGACAGACACAGAGACGGACACAGACAGAGACAAACAGACAGAGACAGAACAGACTGACAGACAGACAGATGGAGACAGGGAGAGACCGACAGAGGTAGACAGACAGACAGACTGAGACACAGATGTGAACACAGAGACTGACAGGAAGAGACAGAGACAGGACAGACAGACACAAGAGACAGAACAGACACAGACAGACAGACAGACAGACAGACAGACAGACAGACAGACAGACAGAGATAAGAGACAGACTCAGAGACAGACAGAGAGAGACAGATGGACAGACACAGAACAGATAGACACAGGGGCAGACTGACTGACAGAAGAGTCAGACACAGACTGAGACAGACAGACAGACATCAACATACAGACAGACATGAGACAGAGACAGACAGACAGACAGAGACAGAGACAAGTGACAGATGGAGAGAGACAGAAGAGACAGAACCAAGAAGACAGAGACAGACAGACAGAGAGACCAATGGACAGATAACAGACAGAGACAGAGAGGCAGACAGACAGAGACAGACAGAGGGAGACATGGAGACAGGGGGAGACCAACAGAGATAGACGGACAGACAGACAGACAGATAGGGAGAGACAGATGGATAGAGACAGACAGACACAGACAGAGACAGAGAGACAGAGACAGAGAAAAGACAGATGGACAGAGACAGGAAGACAGACACAGACAGAACAGACAGACAGACAGAGGCGGATGTGACAGAAACAGGCACAGACGGACAGAAAGACACAAGAGACAGACATATGAATACAGAGACATACAGGAAGAGATAGAGATAGAACAGACAGACAGACAACAGAAGAGACAGACAGATGTAGTTACAGAGACGGAAAGACAGACACAGACATGAGACAGAGAGAGACACACAGACAGACGAAGATGTACAGACAGACGGAGACACACAGAACACACACACACAGAGACACAGAGACAGACAGATGGACAGAGACAGAAGAGACACAGACAGAGAGACACAGACAGACATGAGCCAGAGACACAGACATGACTGACAGACAGACGGAGACAGTTAGACAGAATCAGAAGAGACAGACAGGCACAGACAGACAAACTGAGCCAGGACAGATAGACAGACAGACACAGAGACAGGAAGAGACAGACAGACACAGGTACAGACAGACAGAGAGACAGACAAAGAGAAGAGACAAAAGACAGACAGACAGACAAACAGATGTACACAAAGAGACATACAGGGAGAGACAGATGCACCGAGACAGACAGACAAAGAGAACAGACAGACACAGGCACAGAGAGACGGACAGACAGAGAGAGACAAGTGACAGATGGAGAGAGACAGATGAGACAGACAGACAGACAGAGAACACAGACAGATGTAGACACAGAGACAGACAGGAAGAGACAGACAGACAGAGACAGACATGTAGACACAGAGAGAAGAAACAGACTCAGACAGACAGACAGACAGACAGACAGAGGACACAGATGTAGACACAGAGACAGACAAGAAGAGACAGACAGTCAGAGACAGACATGTAGACACAGAGATAGAGAAGAAACAGACGCAGGCACAGACAGACAGATGGGCAGACACAGAGGAGACAGATGGACAAACAGACACAGATAGAGACAAGTGACAGATGGACAGAGACAAGAGTCACACAGACAGAGACAAAAGACAGACAAGTACAGACAGAAGAGAAAAGAGACAAACAGACACAGACAGGAAGACAGACGGGGACAGACAGACAGACTGAGACAGAAGAAACCGACACAGGCACAGAAAGACAGACTGAGAAGAGACAGACAGACACAGAGAGACAGAGGCATGAGAGCCAATGGACAGACAAGAGACAGAAGAGACACAGACAGACAGACATATACACAGAGACAAAGACATGAGACAGACAGACAGATGGAGACACAGAGACAGACGGACAGAGGGAACAGACACAGACTGACAGACATGAGACTGATGGACAGACAAGAGACAGACACAGAGATGAGAGACAGAGCCAGACGGAGACACAGACACAGACAGGGAGAGATAGATGGACAGACAGAACAGACAGACAGACAGATGGAGACAGGGAGAGACCGACAGAGGTAGACGGACAGACAGACAGACTGAGACAGACAGGAAGAGACAGAGACAGAATAGACAGACAGACACAAGAGACAGACAGAGACAGAACAGAAACAGACAGAGATAAGAGACAGACAGACAGGGAGACAGACAGACACAGGCAGACACAGAGACAGAGAGACAGATGGACAGACACAGAACAGATAGTCGCAGGGGCAGACAGACCGACAGAGAGAAGAGTCAGATACAGACAGACAGACAGACAGACGTCAACACAGAGACAGACATGAGACAGAGACAGACAGACACAAGTGACAGATGGAGAGAGGCAGAAGAGACAGACAGACGAGCCAGGAAGACAGAAACAGACAGACAGACAGACAGACAGTCAGACAGAGGACACAGATGTAGACACAGAGACAGACAGACAGACACAGACTGAGACAGAAGAGACCCAGACAGACAGACAGACAGATGTACACACAGAGACACACAGGAAGAGAAACGGATAGAGACAGACACAGGCATAGACAGACAGACATAGAGACAAGAGACAGATGGACAGAGACAGAAGAGACAAAGAGACAGACAGGCACAGTCACAGACAGACAAACTCAGCCAGGACAGATAGACAGACATAGACACAGAGACAGGAAGAGACGGACGGACACAGGCACAGACAGACAGAGACAGAACAGACAGACAGACAGACAGACAGAGATGGATGTGAGAGAAACTGGCACAGACAGACACAGAGAGACAGACAGACAAAGAGAAGAGACAGAAGAGACAGACAGGGACAGACAGACAGATGTACACACAGAGACAGACAGGGAGAGACAGATGCACAGAGACAGACAAAGACAAGAGACAGACAGACAGACACAGACAAAGACAAGTGACAGATGGAGAGAGACAGACGAGACAGACAGATGGAGCCAGGAAGACAAAGACAGACAGACAGAGGACACAGACAGATGTAGAGACAGTGACAGGAAGAGACAGACGGACACAGGGACAGACAGACAGAGACAGGGACAGACAGACAGACAGAAGAGACAGACATGTAGACACAGAGACAGAGAAGAAACAGACTCAGACAGACAGACGCAGGCACAGACAGACAGATGGGCAGACAGAGGAGACAGATGGACAGACAGACAGACACAGAGACAGGCAGGAAGGGAGATGGACAGACACGGAGAGACAGACAGACAGAGACAGAGACAGACAGGAAGAGACACAGACAGATGGACAGAGACAGGAAGACAGACAGACAGACAGAACAGACCAACAGAGATAGACACAGGCACAGAGAGACAGACAGACAGAGACAAGAGACAGACGGGGACAGACAGACTGAGACAGAAGAGACACCAAGACAGATAGACAGAGACAGACGGACAGACAGAAACAAAAGACACACAGAGACAGACTGAGACAGAAGAGATCCAGACAGACAGATGTACACACACAGACGGACAGGAAGAGAGTCGGACAGAGACAGAGACAAGAGACAGATGGACAGAGACAGACAGACATGAGACTGGTAGACAGACACAGGGAGAGACAGAGATAACAGACAGACAGACGTCAACACAGACAGACAGAGACAAAAGACAGAGACAAACAGAGATGTGGAGACAGACAGATGTCAACACAGTGATGGAACAGACAGACAGACAAGATCGATGGACAGACAAGAGACAGAGATAGAGAAACCCAGACAGACAGACGGAGATGTACAGACAGATGGAGACACAGAGATAGACAGGGAAAGACAGAACAGACAGACAGAGAGACATGAGACCAATGGACAGATAACAGAGAGAGACAGAGAGACACAGACAGAGACAGACAGACAGACAGAGACACAGAGACAGGGAGAGACTGACAGAGGTAGATGGACAGAGACAGGCAGATGTCAACACAGACAGACAGAGATAAGAGACAGACAGAGACACAGACAGACAGGGACACAGACAGACAGATACAGACAGACAGAGATAAGAGACAGACAGAGGGAGACAGACATAAGAGACAGACACAGACAGACAGACACAGAGGCAGACAGGGAGTGACAGACCAGACAGACAGACATGAGACCAATGGACAGATAACAGACAGAGACAGATAGACAGAGACAGACGGACAGACAGAAACAAAAGACACACAGAGACAGACTGAGACAGAAGAGATCCAGACAGACAGATGTACACACACAGACGGACAGGAAGAGAGTCGGACAGAGACAGAGACAAGAGACAGATGGACAGAGACAGACAGACATGAGACTGGTAGACAGACACAGGGAGAGACAGAGATAACAGACAGACAGACGTCAACACAGACAGACAGAGACAAAAGACAGAGACAAACAGAGATGTGGAGACAGACAGATGTCAACACAGACAGTGATGGAACAGACAGACAGACAAGATCGATGGACAGACAAGAGACAGAGATAGAGAAACCCAGACAGACAGACGGAGATGTACAGACAGATGGAGACACAGAGATAGACAGGGAAAGACAGAACAGACAGACAGAGAGACATGAGACCAATGGACAGATAACAGAGAGAGACAGAGAGACACAGACAGAGACAGACAGACAGACAGAGACACAGAGACAGGGAGAGACTGACAGAGGTAGATGGACAGAGACAGGCAGATGTCAACACAGACAGACAGAGATAAGAGACAGACAGAGACACAGACAGACAGGGACACAGACAGACAGATACAGACAGACAGAGATAAGAGACAGACAGAGGGAGACAGACATAAGAGACAGACACAGACAGACAGACACAGAGGCAGACAGGGAGTGACAGACCAGACAGACAGACATGAGACCAATGGACAGATAACAGACAGAGACAGAAAGGCAGACAGACAGACAGATAAGAGACAGACAGACAGATGTCAACACAGAGACAGACAGACAGGGAGACAGACACAGACAAAGACAGAGAGATAGACATGGAGAGACAGATGGACAGAGACAGACAGACAGAGCAGGTCTTCCCGGTCTCTTTTTCCTTGTGTCTCTCGATTTCCTGATCATATTCCTGTTGGTGTTTTCCTTCTTCCTCTTCTGTCTCCTCTTCCTCTTCCATCTTCTCTTCCATCTCCTCTTCTTCCATTTCCTCTTCCTCTTCCATCTCCTCTTCCGTCTCCTCTTCCATCTCCTCTTCCATCTCCTCTTCCGTCTCCTCTTCCCTCTTCTCTTCCTCTTCCGTCTCCTCTTCCATCTTCTCTTCTGTCTCCTCTTTCTCTTCCATCTCCTCTTCCTCTTCCGTCTCCTCTTCCGTCTCCTCTTCCGTCTCCTCTTCCATCTCCTCTTCCATCTCCTCTTCCTCTTCCATCTCCTCTTCCTCTCCTCTTCCATCTCCTCTTCCTCTCCTCTTCCTCTTCCATCTCCTCTTCCTCTCCTCTTCCTCTTCCATCTCCTCTTCGATCTCCTCTTCCTCTTCCATCTCCTCTTCCTCTCCTCTTCCTCTTCCGTCTCCTCTTCCATCTCCTCTTCCTCTTCCGTCTCCTCTTCCTCTTCCGTCTCCCCTTCTGTCTCCTCTTCCTCTTCCATCTCCTCTTCCGTCTCCTCTTCCGTCTCCTCTTCCATCTGCCCTTCCGTCTCCTCTTCCTCTTCCATCTCCTCTTCTGTCTCCTCTTCCTCTTCTGTCTCCTCTTCCATCTCCTCTTCCATCTCCTCTACCGTCTCCTCTTCCATCTCCTCTTCCATCTCCTTTTCCTCTTCCATCTCCTCTTCTGTGTCCTCTTCCATGTCCTCTTCCTCTTCCATCTCCTCTTCTATCTCCTCTCCGGTCTCCTCTTCCATCTCCTCTTCCTCTTCCATCTCCTCTTCCTCTTCCATCTCCTCTTCCTCTTCCATCTCCTCTTCCATCTCCTCTTCCTTCTCCTCTTCCTTCTCCTCTTCCATCTCCTCTTCCTCTCCCATCTCCTCTTCCATCTCCTCTTCCATCTCTTCCGTCTCCTCTTCCATCTCCTCTTCCTCTCCTGTCTCCTCTTCCATCTCCTCTTCCGTCTCCTCTTCCGTCTCCTCTTCCTCTCCCGTCTCCTCTTCCGTCTCCTCTTCTATCTCCTCTTCTGTCTCCTCTTCCATCTCCTCTTCCTCTTCCATCTCCTTTTCCTCTTCCATCTCCTCTTCTGTCTCCTTTTCCATCTCCTCTTCCTCTTCCATCTCCTCTTTCATCTCCTCTTCCTCTTCCATCTCCTCTTCCTGTTCCCCTTCCTCTTCCTCGTGTCCATGTCCTTCTTCCTCTTCCTGTTCTTCTGATACATCTCCTTCCTCTTCCCATTCTCCTTCCTCTTCCTCCCCGTTGTCTCCCTGACCCCCACAGGTCGCCTCACATCCTTGAACCTCCATCCCCGGGCCTCCAACTTCCAGCCTCCATCCCTGGCCTCCATCCTTGGGCCTCCACCCCCTTGGACCTCCATCTCCAGCCTCCACTCCTGGCCTCCATCCCCAGCCTCCACCCCATTTGGCCTACTTTCCTCTATCCACAGGGCCTCCATCCCTAGCCTCCACCCTCCTGGGCCTCCTTCCCTGGGCCTCCAACTTCCAGTCTCAATCCCCAGCCTCCACCCCATTAGGCCTCCATCCCTGGGCCTCCATCCCCAGCCTCCAATACCTCTGGGCCTCCTTCTCTGGCCTCCAACTTACAGTCTCCATCCTCAGCCTCTACCTCTGGCCTCCACCTTCCTGGACCTCCATCCCCAGTCTCCATACCTGGCCTCTAACCCTGAGGCCCCCATCCCTGGACCTCCACTTTCCTTAGGCCTCCATCCCTGGGCCTCCATCCCCTGGGCCTCCAACTTCCAGTCTCCTTCCTCAGCCTCCACCCCTATCCTCCACCCTGTTGGACCTCCATCCCCAGTCTCCACCCTGGCCTCTAATCCCTAGGCCTCCTTCCTTGGGCCTCCAACTTCCAGCCTCCATTTCCCTGGGCCTCCACCCCTGGGCCTCCATCCCCAGCCTCCCCCCCTCCATCCCAGCCCCAGGATGGGGGGCCCCCGCCCCTGGGCCTCGCTGCTGCTGCTGCTGCTCCTGTGTGGCCCCCACCCAGCCCCTGCCACCCGCTGCCCCAGGACCTGCGCCTGCTACGTCCCCACCGAGCTCCACTGCACCTTCCGCAGCCTCAGGGCCGTGCCCCACGTGCTGGACCCCAAGATAGAGCGCGTGAACCTGGGGTGAGGCCTGGGGGGGAGGGGGGAAGGAAGGGAAGGAAGAGGAAGGAAGGAAGGAAGGAAGGAAGGAAGGAAGGAAAGAAGGAGGGAAGGAGGGAAAGAAGGAAGGAGAGAAGGAGGGAAGGAAGGAAGATGGAGGGAAGGAAGGGAGGATAGAAGGAAGGAAGGAAGGAGGGAAGGAAAGAAGGAAGGAGGGAAGGAAGGAGGGAGGGAAGGAAGGAGGGAGGGAGGGAAGGAGGGAAGGATGGAAGGAAGGAAGGAGGGAGAGAAGGAAGGAAGGAAGGAAGGAAGGAGGGAAGGAGGGAAGGAAAGAAGGAAGGAAGGAAGGAGGGAAGGAGGGAGGGAAGGAAGGAAGGAGGGAGGGAAGGAAGGAAGGAAGCGAGGGAGGAAAGGAAGGAAAGAAGGAAGGAAGGAAGATGATGATGAGTAATGATTCATTATTCTTGACCCTGACCCGGAAACAAAAGTCCTGCCCTCCCAGCGCTGGTTTTCAGGCTGGTTTCCTGATTTCCTCTTCCTGTCCTCTCATCTGTTGAATTAGGTTCAACCACATCCGGGTCCTGACGCACGCTTCCTTCTCCGGTCTCGCGAGACTTCAGCTGCTGCTGCTGCACGGAAACGAGATCGCGGACATCACCGAGGGCGCCCTGAGCGACCTGGGTGCACTGCAGGTGCGCAGGGAGCGGGCGGAATTGGAAGGAAGTGGAAGGAAGTTTGGCAGGAAGTGGGGCAGAAATACGCAGTGAAGTGGGGGGGGGGCGGGGGCGGGACATCCGGGGATCTGAGAGCCAACATCCAGGGTACTAAGATCCAACATCCGTGGACCTGATATCCAACATCTGGGGATCTGAGACCCAACATCCGGGGATCTAAAGCCCAACATCCGGGGAACTGAGCACCAACATCGGGGTACTGAGCTCTAACATCCAGGGACTTCATCTCTAACATCCGGGTTACTAAGATCCAACATCCGGGGATCTGAGCACCAATATCCAGGGCACTGAACTCTAACATCCGGGGACCTTATCTCTAACATCCTTTGTACTAAGATCCAACATCCGGGGATCTGAGGCCTAACATTCTGGGAATTGAACTCCAACATCCGAGGATCTGACATCCACCATCCGGGATACTAAGATCCAACATCCGGGAACCTGAGCCCCAACATCCGGGGAACTGAGCTCCAACATCTGGGGATCTGAGGGCCAACATACCCGAATCTGAGCTCCAATATACGGGGTAGTAAGATCCAACATCCAGGGAACTGAGCTACAACATCCGGGTAACTGAAGTCCAACATCTGGGGTCCTGATATCCACCATACAGGGCACTGAACTCCATCATCCGTGGATGAGGGCCAACATCCGGGATACTAACATCCAACATCCGAGGACCTGAGGTCCAACATCCGGGGAACTGAGGCCCAACATCTAGGGCACTGAGGTCAACCAGAGGGAGGGGAGGACTTCTCCGAGGATCTCAGGTTCAAATCCCTGAGACTCTGGGACTTCCCCCCTGAACCACCAGGAAACCGGAAGTGATGCCATATTGGTTTCCCCCGAGGGCTCCCAGGGCTGGGGTCCTTTCCACCCCGGGTGGGCAGGTCCCAGGCTATCCCAGACACAGCAGGCCTTCCCCCTGAAGGTGCTAGATGCCCCCTCCTTACCCAGGACGCCATCATCACTGACCTAGGGTCCTTCTCCTCTCTCTTGGAAGGCATGGTGACCACCAACGGGGCGCGCGTGCTGCAGTGGGCGGCCGTGTCTGGCGGGCTGCCCACTTCCGAGATCACCTTCGCCAAGATCCTGCAGCAGCAGGGATATGCCACCGGCCTCATAGGTAAGAGAGAAGTCATCCATCCACCCATCCATCTATCCACCCATCCCCCATCCATCCATCCATCCATCCATCCATCCATCCATCCATCCACCCATCCATCCATCCATCCACCCCTCCATCCATCCATCCATCCACCCATCCACCCATCCATCTATCCATCCACTCATCCATCCATCCATCCACCCATCCACCTATTCATCCATCCATCCACCCACCCATCCATCCATCCATCCATCCACCCATCCATCCACCCACCCATCCATCCACCCATCCATCCACCCATCCCCCCATCCATCCCCCCATCCACCCATCCATTCACTCATCCATCCATCTCTTCCCCTCCAGGCAAATGGCACCTGGGCCTCAACTGTGAGTCCCCCACTCACCACTGCCACCACCCCCTGAACCATAGGTTCGACTCCTTCTTCGGGGTCCCCTTCACCCTGATGGGGGACTGCCTGCAAGCGGAGCCCTCGGAGAAGCGAGCACGTCTGCAAGGGCCCCTGGACCTGGGGGCACAGCTGCTGCTGCTTTCCCTGCTCTGCCTGGCCGCTGGGAAGCTCACGGGCCTGCTGGGCCTGCGCTGGGTGCCCAGGGTGCTGGGCCCCGGATGTGGGGCCTTGCTCCTGGCCTGCACCTCCCGCCTCCTAGGTGTCTTCATGGTCCACGCCGACTGCTTCCTGATGAGGGATCACCAGGTCGTCCAGCAGCCTCTGAGGTTCGAGGCCAGCACGGGGCTGTTCTTGTGGGAGGCTGAGGCCTTCATCCACAGGTCAGCCTGGGGTCGGGGAGGGGGACAGATGCCATCTACTAGTTCTCTATAGTCAACTGGTAGACCTTAGATCCCCGGATGTACATCCAGTAGATCTCTATAGTCAACTGTCAACCTCAAATCCCGAATGTTCCACTAGGAGATCTCTATAGGCATCTGGTAGACCTCAGATCCCCGGATGTACATCCAGTAGATCTCTGTAGTCAACTGGTCAATCTCAAATCCCTGGATGTTCCATCAATAGATCTCTATAGACATCTGGTAGACCTCAGATCCCCTGATGTACATCTACTAGATCTCTATAGTCAACTGGTAGACCTCAGGTGCCCAGATGTATATCCAGTAGATCTCTATAGTCAACTGTCAACCTCAAATCCCCGGATGTTCCATCAATGGATCTCTAAAGACATCTGGTAGTCCTCAAATCCCTGAATGTTATATCTAGTACATCTCTATAGACATCTGGTAGACCTCAGGTTCCCGGATGTTCCATCAGTAGATCTGCAGAGACATCTGGTAGAGTCAAATCCCAGGATGTTACATCCAGTAGATCTCTATAGACATCTGGTAGACCTCAGGTCCTTGGATGTTCCATCTAGTAGATCTGTAGAGACATCTGGTAGACCTCAGATCAGACCACGATCAATCATTGGTAGTATTGATCAGATCATGATCGATTATTGGTAATAACTGTTCAGATGATGTTCGATTATTGGTAATAACTGATCAGCTCATGTTCAATTATTGGTATTATCGATCAGATGATGTTCGATTATTGGTATTATCGATCACATCACGATCGAATATTGGTATTATTGATCAGATCCTGTTCGATTATTAGTAATATCTGATCAGCTCATGTTCTATTATTGGTCATATCGATCAGATGATGTTTGATTATTGGTAATAACTGATCAGATCTGTTCGATTATTGGTAATAACTGATCAGATCACGATCGATTATTGGTATTTTCAATCAGATCACTATTGATTATTGGTATTATCGATCAGATCATGATCGATTATTGGTATTATCGATCACATCACGATCGATTACTGGTATTTTCGATCAGATCAGGATCGATTATCAATCATCTGATCGATTATTGGCAATACCTGATCAGGTCAGTTATTGGTGAGGTTATTGATGATGGGGGCGGGGTCTGACGTGGGTCCGCAGGCACCAGGCCCGCCCCTTCCTCCTCCTCGTCTCCTTCCTCCACGTCCACGTCCCGCTGGTCACCTCACCCGCCTTCTGGGGCTGCAGCTCGCACGGCGCCTACGGCGACAACGTGGAGGAGCTTGACTGGATGGTGGGTGAGTGCAGGGGGGGAACTGAGGCACGGTGCGTGGGATGGGGGAAACTGAGGCACGGGGGTGGGGTGAGCGGGATGGGGAAACTAAGGCACAGGGTCGGGGTGAGCGGGATGGGGAAACTGAGGCACGGGGGTGGGGTGAGTGGGTTGGGGGAAACTGAGGCACGGAGATGGGGTGAGCGGGATGGGGGAAACTGAGGCATGGGAACGGGGTCAATGGGTTGGGGTAAACGGAGGCACGGTGCACTTGGATAAACTGAGTCACTGGGCATGTTGGGGGTAAACTGAGGCATGGTGCACTTGGGTAAACTGAGGCACGGTGCATGTTGGGTAAACTGAAGCACGGTGCATGTTCAGGGTGAACTGATGCACGGTGCATTTGGGTAAACTGAGTCACTAGGTATTGGGGTAAACTGAGGCACGGTGTATTTGGGTAAACTGAGTCACTGGGCATGTTGGGTAAACTGAGGCATGGTGCATGTTGGGTAAACTGAGGCACGGGGACGAGGTGAGTGGGTTGAGTAAACTGAGGCACTGGGATGGGGGTAAACTGAGGCCCGGTGAGCATTGGGGGTAAACTGAGGCACGGTGCCTGTTGGGTAAATTGAGTCACTGGGCATTGGGGATAAACTGAAGCACGATGGAAATTTGTAAACTGAGTCACGATGCATGTTGGGTAAACTGAGGCATGGTGCATGTTGGGGGTAAACCTAGGCACGGTGGACGCTGGGGGTAAACTGAGGCACGGATCCATTGCCCCCCCCACAGGGCGACTGCTGGTGGCGCTGGACGGCGCAGGGCTGGGGCGCCACACCCTTGTCTACTTCACGTCGGATCTCGGTGCCTCGCTGGAGGCCCGGGCTGGGGGCGCCCGCCTCGGGGGTTCCAACGGCGTGCACCGAGGCGAGGGGGAAACTGAGGCAGGATGGGCGGGGCCTCCCACGCGGCCCGACCCCGCCATTGACCTTTGCCCTTCGCTCCCCCCTTGCAGGTGGCAAAGGCATGGGTGGCTAGGAGGGTGGCATCCGGGTTCCCGGGCTGGCGTGCTGGCCCGGGACGCTGCCTGCAGGGCGCCTGGTGCCTGAGCCCACCAGCCTCATGGACCTGTTCCCCACCGTGGTGCGCCTGGCCGGGGGCTGGGTTCCGGCGGACAGGTAGTCGTTCGCCGGCCTGGGTCCCCACGGGGTGGGGGGGAAGGGGAGTCATCCGGGGCCTCAGGGATCCCGAGGGGGGGAGGCTGAGGCCTGCACATCCGGGTCTCTGGGGGCTCAGAAGCCTACACATCCGGGTCTCTGAGGGCTCAGACCTGCACATCCGGGTCTCTGGGGGCTCAGGAGCCTGCACATCCGGGTCTCTAAGACCCAAGACCTGGGGCTCAGGCCTTGACATCCGGGTCTCTGGGGGCTCAGAAGCCTTTACATCCGGGTAACTAAGGGCTCAGGCCTGCAAATCCGGGCCTCTGAGCACTCAGAAGCCTGGACATCTGGGTCTCTGAGGACTCAGGCCTTCATATCGGGGTCTCTAAGGCATCAGGGCTGCACATCCAGGTCTCTGAGTACCTAGGCCCAGGTCTCAGTCCTGGACATCCGGGTCTCTGAGGGCTCAGGACTGCACATCTGGGTCTCTGAGGGCTCAGAAGCCTGCACATCCGGGTCTCTGGGATCTCAGGCCTGCACATCCGGGTCTCTGGGGGCTCAGAAGCATGGACATCAGGGTCTCTGAGTGCTCAGAAGCTTGGATATTCGGCTCTCTGAGGCCTCAGGCCTACACATCCAGGTCTCTAAGACCAGAGGCCTGGGTCTTAGTCCTGCACATCCGGGTCTCTGAGGGCTCAGAAACCTGGACATCTGGTTCTCTGGGATCTCTGACCTGCACATCCGGGCCTCTGAGCACTCAGAAGCCTGCACATCCGGGTCTCTACAGGCTCAAGCCTTGACATCCGGGTCTCTGGGGGCTCTGGCCTGCACATCCGAGTCTCTGAGCACTCAGAAGCCTGCACATCCGGGTCCCGCAGGGAGGTGGACGGCCGGGACCTGATGCCCGCGCTGCTGAGGACGGCGCAGGCCGCAGGCCACAACTTCCTGCTGCACTACTGCGAGGCCCGGCTGCACGCCGTGCGCTGGTTCAACCGCCCAAGTGAGTGCCTCAACCTCCGCCGGGCCCCAGGGCGGGGGAGGGGGCTGCATGCGAGCGCGCAGGGACCCGGATGCAAGGCCTGGGGTGGGAGACCTGGATGTGGGAATCCTCGGATGTGGGAATCCCGGGATGTGAGGACCTAGATGGAAGGCATGAGATGGGAATCCCCGGATGTAAGGTCCCGGATGTGAAGTCCCCAATGGGAATTCCCGGATGTGAGACTCCAGATGTGAGATAGTGGATGAGAATCCCTGGATGTGAGGCCCCGGATGTGAGATCCCGGATGTGAGGCCTCGGATGGGAATCCCCAGATGTGAGGCCCCGGATGTGAGGTCCCAGATGGGAATCCCTGGCTGTGAGGTCCCGGATGTGAGGCCCCGCATGTGAATCCCCGGATGTGAAGTACCGCATGTGAATCCCCGGATGTGAGGGCCTGGATGTGAATCCCTGGATGTGAGGTCCTAGATGGGAATCCCCGGATGTGAATACCCAGATGTGAGGTCCTGGATGGGAATCCCGGATGTAAGGTCTTGTGTGTGAATGCCCTGATGTGAATCCCCGGATGTGATGTCCTGGATGTGAATTCCCGGATGGGAATCCCCGGATGTGAGGCCCCGGATGTTACTCCTTTCTCCCCACCCCCCGCAGGCTGCACGGTGTGGAAGCTGCACTTCGCCACTCCGTGCTTCGACCCGCCGGGCTCGGGCGCCTGCCTCGGTTTCCCTGCCTGCGCCTGCTCCGGGCGGTGCATGACCCGCCACCGGCGGCCACTGCTCTTTGACCTGACAGCGGACCCGGGGGAGACCCGCCCGCTGCGGGGCCCGATGGCGACGCGCAGGCGCGTGGAGGCTGCAGTGGCCCGGATGCTGCGCACGTGCCGCCCCCCGCGCGGCCCCGCCCCTCGCCCCTGCACACAACACCTGGAGCCCGCGCCTGCAGCCCTGCTGCGTGCCCGGACCGCTCTGCGCCTGCGACCACCTGATCCCCGACCTCTGACCCCGACCCGGCCCCCAACCCCCAACTGCCCGGGGCTACGGCAGATCCTGGCCTGCGCCTCTCACATCCGGGGACTCACATCCGAATATTAAACATCCGGGTATACTCAAATACAGAGATTCCCACATCCGGGGATTCCCACATACAGACTCTCCACATCCAGGGATTCCTACATCTGGGGATTCTCACATCCGGGGATTCTCACTTCTGGGGACTCACATCCGGGGATTCCCGGGGATGTATTCACACATCCGGGGAATCCTACATCCGGGGACTTTTACACCCGGAGAGTCTCACATCCAGAGACTCTCACATCCGGGGATTCCCACATACTGACTCTCACATACGGTGATTCTCACATCCAGAGATTCTCACATCCAGAGATTTCCACATCCGGGGATTCTCATATCCGGGGATTCCCACTTCCAGGGATGCTCAGACCAGGGAATTCCCACATCTGGGGAAATCTCACATCCAGAGACTCTCACATCCGGGGATTCTCACATTTTTGGATTTTCACATCCGGGAATTCTCAGATCCAGGGATTCTCACATCCGGGGATTCCCACAGCCAGGGATTCTCACATCCAGGGATTCCCACATCTAGAGATTCCTACATCCCGGGATTGTCACATCCGGGGACTTTTACATCCAGAGACTCTCACATGTGGGGACTCTTACATCTGGGAACTCCTACATCTGGGGATTCCCACATCCGGGGATTTTCACATTCAGAGAGTCTCACATCATGGGATTCTCAGACCCAGGGCTTCACATATCCTGGGACTCTCACATCCTGAGCCTCTCATCCTGGACCTCCACCTCGGGCCTCCCATCCAGGGCCTTTCCCCAGCCTCCCATCCGGAGCCCTGTCACATCCGGGCCTCTCTCCTCTAGCTTCCCACACAATAAAACCTCGTGAGCACCGTACCGCACGGCAGGGTCAGCGGTCACGGGGGTCAGAGGCCGGGCACTGGTCCTGCCTTCCATTTCAGGTCATTTCCAGTTGTTGCTAGCATACAGGGCTGGTCCTGCCTTCCATTTGAGGCCATTTCCGGTCATTGCTATGGTATAGGACTGGTCCCGCCTTCCATTTCAGGCCACTTCCAGTCGTTGCTAGGGTATAGGACTAGTCCCACCTTCCATTTCAGGTCATTTCCGGTCGTTGCTAGGGTATAGGACTACTCCCACCTTCCATTTCAGGCCACTTCCGGTCATTGCTAGGGTATAGGACTAGACCCACCTTCCATTTCAGGTCACTTCCAGTCGTTGCTAGGGTATAGGACTAGTCCCACCTTCCATTTCAGATCATTTCTGGTGGTTGCTAGGGTATAGAACTAGTCCTGCCTTCCATTTCAGGCCATTTCCGGTGGGTTGCTAGGATACAAGCTTGGTCCCGCCCTCTCCAGGACGTCCCACCACCTAGATTCACACCTGATTGGCTTATTCCATGAAAGCCCTCCCTCACTTTCCTAATTCCCTTGTCATTGGTCCAGCTGTAAGACACGCCCCCTAGCCCCCCCCACAAATCCAACTCGCTGCTGATTGGACCTCACACCACAGTCCTGCTCCTAACTACATGAACTCGGATTCAGATTGGCCCAGCGGGATTGGAGATGTGGGGTACCTGGATGTTGGACCACTCTGGGGGGGGTGGTTGGGTGGATGGATGGGTGGATGACCAGGCCTGCAAACTCTTCCCCTTCTGTGCCTGTCCCAGGGGACCCCAATGACCTCTCCAGGGATTGACCCAGGTGGGCCTATATCTCCTTATTGCAGTAGGATAAGTCATGTCGGAGGTCTGTGTCTCCCTAGGCCTAGGATGCATTGCACCTGCATGATATCCAGGTCTTCTCTGGAGGGAGGGCCCCATTGGCTTCCCCGGGGACTCCTCCAGCCGCACCCCCTGCTCTGATTGGCTGACACGCCTGTCTCCCACCCAGGGAAGCTGCGGGTCCAGTTCGGCCTCTTCCTTGGGTGAGGTTAAAAGGCAGGGCGTGCTGTCCATCATCTCTGGGCCCCACCCCCTGCCAAGCCAATAGCTGGAGACTCGATCTGTGTGAAGCCACGCCCCTTCGTGGCTAGTTCTGTGGACTCTGTTTATGCCCATCACCCAGAGGTCCCGCCCACTAGTGAATGTATGGGCGTAGGGGCTGTCCTTCACTTCCAGGTCCCGCCTCCTGGCTGTTGGAAGGCCACAGGGGCTGTCTGTCTCTTCCAGGTCCTGCCCCTGGCTGTTGGAAGGCCATAGGGGCTGTCTGTCACCTCCAGGCCCCGCCCCCTGGCTGTTGAAAGACCACAGGGGCTGTTTGTCTCCTCCAGGTCCCACCCTCTGGCTGTTGTGTGGACATTTGTCCTGTCTGTAACCTTCAGGCCACGCCCCCTTGCAATTAGATGGCCACACGGGCTGTCATTCACCTCCAGGCCACGCCTCCTACGCCATCTTACGTCATGTCAAGCCGAGGCCCCGCCCACAAGTGACTGACGGGACGCTCTAGCTGTCCATCACAATCCTGTCCCGCCCTGCGCCTGTCTCCACACTGCACAGACGCCAGAGGGGAAGGAAACGCTGGGCATGTGCAGGGAGTGGCTCCAAAGGGGCGGAGCCTACGCATGCACAATGGAAAGATGGGTTGGGCAGACAGGCCTGACAGCGCGCATGCACACTTTATGTTGATTTTATTCGTCCTTCCCCCTCCAGGCTCCTTCCACTTCTGCTTCCACCTGCTGCTTGAGGCCCCAGGTTCGAATCCAGCCTCACACCGGGGCGGGGCCTGGTGGGGGAGGGGAGGCACAAGCTGCAGCCACCCGCGGGGGATCATGTGAGGCCCCGCCCCACGCCTCTCCTCATCCGAGCACCCTGGGAGGGGGTGGTTCCCACCTGCATCCTGGCCCGCGCCCCGGAAGCAGCGTCTGCGACCTCCAGACTAGAAGTAGGTGATGGCGGCACCCACCAGGGCCACGACCACCACGGACACGATGGGGGACACGACATGGGCCAGCGCGCTGCCTGGAGGGGGCGGGACTGGACCCGGAAGTGCGGGGGAGAACACACCCGGGAAGGGCGGTGGGGCGTCTCCCTGCAACTTCCGGTCGGGAAGTGCCCAGAAACAGGAAGTGAGCCAAGGTGAAGGGGGGGGACAAGGGTGCCTGACTGGAAGTGCTATCACAGCCTTGACTGGAAGTGTCCATGAACAGGGACCGGAAGTGCCCATAGTCAAGACCAGAAGTTGTTATATACTAGGGACCGGAAGTCTCCACAGTCAAGACCGGAAGTTCCTACACACTAGGGACTGGAAGTGCCCTTCCAATCAGGATCGGAAGTGCCTTTCCCATCAGGACTGGAAGTTTCTCTACACTAGGGACCGGAAATCACCAGTCAGGATGGGAAGTTCCTATGTACTAGGGACTGGAAATCTCCACAGTCTAAACCGGAAGTTCCTATACACTAGGGACCAGAAGTTCCCATAGTCAATACCAGAAGTTCTTATACACTAGGGACCGGAAGTTCCTCTACACTAGGGACTGGAAGTGCCCTTCCAATCAGGACCAGAAGTTCCTATACACTAGGGACCGGAAGTGCCCTTCCAATCAGGACCGGAAGTTCCTGTACACTTGGACCAGAAGTCCCCATAGTCAAGACCAGAAGTTGTTATATACTAGGGACCGGAAGTCTCTACAGTGAAGACCGGAAGTTCTTATACACTAGGGACCGGAACTCCCCATCGTCAGGGCCGGAAGTGCCCATAGTCAGGACCGGAAGTTCCTATATACTAGGGACCAGAAGTGCCCAGTCAAGACCGGAAGTTCCTATACATTAGGGACTAGCAGTCCCTAGTCGGAACTGGAAGTTGTTATATACTAGGGACTGGAAGTTCCCGATCAGGACTGGAAGTTCCAATACTCTGGACCGGAAGTTCACATACTGTCAGGAGTGGAAGTTCTCATGCAGGCCGGAAGTCCCAAGACAATCTGTACTGGAAGTCCCCAGGAACTCAGAGACCGGAAGTTCCTTTTCTCTCCGGACCGGAAGTTTGCACTGAGACCGGAAGTGGAGGCGGCAGCGGTCCTGAAGGCCGTGGGTCACACCCGGGCCCAGATCACGAGGGACCGGAAGTGGGGCGGTCGAGGGGGCGGGACTTACCTTGGGGGGGGTCTCCGTGGATCACATGTTCATTGCCAGCACCTGGGGGAGAGGGGGAGGAGAGACGCGGCCCTGGGAGCTCGGCCTCCACATCTGGGTCCCTACATCCGGGTTCCCTACATCCAGGTCCCTACATCCGGGTCCCCACATCTGAATTCCTACATCCGGGTCCCTCCATGCAGGTCCTTACATCTGGGTCCTTACATCAGGTCTCTACATCCAGGTCCCTACATCCGGGTTCCTTACATCCGGGTCCCTACTTCTGGGTCCCTACATCCGGGTCCTTACATCCAGGTTCCCTACATCCAAGTCCCTACATCCAGGTCCCTACATCCCTTCCTCCTCATTCGCATCTTCTACATCCGGGTCTCCTCCCCCTGCCTTGGTTTCCCTGTCTTACCGTGTGAGCCTCCATAGCCTCCACCGCCACCTGTGAACAGAGGGGGCGGGGTCAGCCCGGCTTCCACATCGGGTTCCCTACATCTGGGTCCTTACATCGGGGTACTCACATCCGGGTCCCTACATCTGTGATCCCATGTCTGGGTCCCTACATCTGGGCCTCTACATCCGGGTCTCCACACTGGGGTCTCCACATCCGGGTCTCTACATCCGGGTCTCCACACTGGGGTCTCCACATCCGGGTCTCCTCATCCAGGTCTCCACACTGGGGTCCCTACATCCGGGTCTCTACATCCAGGCTTCCACATCCAGGTCCCTACATCCGGATCTCTACATCTGGGCCTCCTCACTGGGGTCTCTACATCCACGTCTCTACACTGGAGTCTGCACATCCGGGTCTCCATACTAGGGTCTCTACATCCGGGTCTCCACACTGGGGTCCCTACATCCGGGCCTCTACATCTGGGTCTCCACATTGGGGTCTCTACATCCAGGCTTTCACATTCGGGTCCCTACATCTGGGTTTCCATGTCTGGGTCCCTACATCCGGGTCCCCAAATCCGGGCCTCCACACTGGGGTCCCTAAATCTGGGCCTCTACATCCGGGCCGCTCCATCCCCAGCCTCCACATCCGGGCCTCCCCCCCTTCCATGTCCTCATGTCCTGCGCCTGGCAGGGGTCGGGGCTGGGGTGGAGGCCGGCATCGGGGCGGGAGGTGACGTCTGCGGGGAGAGAGCAAGGGAAGATGGAGGCCGGCCTCCCCCCCTTACCCCCTTCCTTCCCCTGATCCCTGACCCCCCTGACCCCTCCTGACCCGCCCACCTCCATCCCGACCCGGGGGTCGCGGCCTGGGCGGGTTGAGCAGCTGCGGGTACAGCCCTGTGTGCCAGGAGTGGGCCATGCCTCAGCTTCCCCACCCTGAGTGGGCCTGGTGTGGGGAAGGGGGGGAGGACCGCACTCACCTGAGCTGGGCTTCGGGGTGGGATCTGCGGGCGAAGAGAGAGAGGGTGGTGACCCCTGACCTCCCCTGACCCCTCCCTGACCCCCCCTGACCCCTGAACCCAAGGCCTTAGTGGGTGGCAAAGGGTCACATGGGATTCAGGCCCACAGCTGGATCAAGGCCCCACATGAGGCCTAGCGGCCAGGGTGAAGCCATGGGGGGGAAAGGTGAGAGGTCAGGACTCACTGGGTCATCCAGGGCGTCGGCGAGGTCAAAGTCAGCCTGGCCTGAGGGGGGAAGAGGATGGGTGCTGGGGACGGACGGATGGGGAGACAGACAGACACAGAGACGAACAGACAGACAGACCGAGAGGATGACACACGGACAGACAGACAAGGGATGGACAGATGATCAAGACAGGACAGACAGATGACAGAAGAAGCAGATGGACAGCCAGGTGGACAGAACAAGAGGCAGACAGACAGAGAGGAAGACATGGACAGAGAGGAGACAGACAGACAGACACAGGACAGATAGACCCAGACAGAGAGACTGAGAGGCAGGCAGACAGACAGACAGACACAGAGATGGACAGACAGACAGACCAAGAGGATGACACATGGACAGACAGACAGACAGAGCCAGAGGCAGATGGACAGACAGACAGACAATGAGACAGACAGAGAGGAGACGGACAGACACATGGACAGATAGGGGCCCAGACACAGATGGACCTGCAGACAGACAGAGACAGACAGATGCAGAGACCGAGGGACAGACAGACAGACAGACAGACAGACAGACAGACAGACAGACAAGGGATGGATGGATGACCAAGACAGAACGAATAGATGGACGGACAGACAGACAGGAGAAGCAGATGGGCAGCCAGGTGGACAGAAAGACCAAGAGGCAGACAGACAGACTGCGAGGAGACAGACAGCCAGACAGACCGAGAGGAGATGGACAGACTGACAGAAGCAGATGGACAGAGACACAGACAGACAGACTGAGACACAGATGGACAGACAGACAGACAAACAGACACAGAGACAGACAGGCCAACAGGACCAGGCCCTGGCCTCCAACAACCTGGCCCGACCTGAAAATCCACTGCCACCTCCCCACCCCACAACCCCAGCCCAGCCCCACGCCCTGAAGGGGGGGACCCGAAACCACCAGGAGAGGGGGGGAAACTAGAAACCACCAAAGAGGGACAACTGGAAACCACCAAACTGGGGAGGGAACTAGAAACCACCAAGGTGGGGGAACTAGAAACCACCAAAAAGGAGAGAACTAGAAATCACCAAGGGAAGAACTAGAAACCACCAAGGGGGGAGAACAAGAAACCACCAAAGAGAGTGGGGGAACTAGAAACCACCAAGGCCTCACCCCGGCCTCCTGGGCCCAGGCCGCAGAGCAGGGCGGCCAGCAGCAGCAGCAGCAGCAGCACAGGTCCTCCTTGAAACTTATAAGGCTATGGTCAAAGTCACCCTAAGCAGGAAAGTCCTTGAAACCCCTGTCCAAATTCAGTGCCAACAAAGCCAGAAGTAGAGCCGTGTGGCTTCACTAGTTGAGGCTAGCCTTGAGAAAAGCAGTTCATGGACTGTGCCCAGATCCTGAGTTCAAGGTCTGGGACTGCCAACAAACAGACATACACAACAATCTGTGCAGCCATCCAGCTAAAGCACGTCACCCTCTTGTCCCCAACTGAATTGGACAGAGTTCCCTGGGAAAGGGGCTGGGGGAGCCACTGTCATCTTGACTCTGCCCATTCTGCATGCATCACAGGATTCCGGCCACACCCCCATTATTTCATGGTTCTTTTTGACCAATGGGATACAAGAATAGTGGCCATGCCCACATTCCATGCTGCCTGGTAGATGGACTAGGCTCTATTAGAACACTCGGAGGCTGAGATCCACAGGGGGAAAATCCTGCCACAGGAGCATGGGCCCGCTGCAGGCACCCGGGCCACCAGGCAGCTCAGTGACAGACTGAGCTGGAGCCACAGGCCCTCTGCCCCATGAGCTGCCACCACAGCATGCATGGGGATGGGAAGAGGGACACATGGGCATCTGAAAAGAAAATCTGCTTCCTCCATGACCTACCTGATGAGGTGGACTTCCAGAGTCCAACAGGTGAGCTCCACCATTGATGCAGCCAGATTTCGGCACACATCCGAACCATCGAGGAGTCCCTCATGGTATGTAAAGAGCAGAGGTTGGTCTTGAGTGAGCTGTGTTGGGAGAAAGCCCAGTGCATGCACTGGCTGTCCCAGGAGAAGATGGAGAAGAGGACAGTGCTGTGGGAGCTGCTGTTGCTCCTCACAGGGGAAGGCACAGACAGCAGTCCCCAGATGCCAGCACAGGCTGAGCTCCCCACCACCAGCACTGCTTCAGATGTCTCAGGGCCTGTGGTAGGTGAAATGAGGGAGGAGCAGAAAGGTTTTGAAGAATTGCAACTTGAAGACAGCATGGAAACTGCCAGAGGAGAGGTCAGGGTTCCCGACCCCATAGTGGACTCCCCCAAGGAGTATGTCCTGCCCCAGATGCCCCACATCCAGATCTGCCCACAGCTCCCAGGCTCAGAGGAGGAGTGCTCCCCCACTTTCTCCTATAAACTGATGTGGATGATGACTCTCTATGTGACATACTGACTCTCATAAGCCTTGGCAGCCACCAGAAGTAGGTGGCCAGGTGGCTTTCTCTCAGGCCTCCATCAGCCGGGTGATGGGAAGGTTAAACTGGGGGTCAGGTAGGGCAGAGGCTGCCAGGAGGTGGCCCAAACTCAAGGGTTATCTAATGGCCCATTGGTGGCCAGGAAAGAGGCCCATGTTATGCTTATCACAAAGAATAAATTGTTTTCAAAGCAAAATAAAAAGCCACCAACAAAGATTTGTTCTTCCAGTCCTGGGGCTTGAACTCAGGGCTTGGCCATTGTCCTGAGCTCTTTTTGATCAAGACTGGCACTCTACCAGTTGAGCCCCACCTCCCTTTCCAGCCTTTTCTGTGTGGAATAGAACCCAGGGCTTCAGGCATGCTAGGTGACCACTCTACCACTGAGCCACATTCTCAGCTAGGATGATTCTCCCCCCTCCCAAACCCATATGGCAATTCCTCAGATAAATAGGAAGTAGGTGGTGGTGTATGCATCAAATACCTAGGCCAGCAGCCATCAGGCTTAGTGGGAAAAGATTGTAGTGTAGAAATCTCTGATTTTGCATGCACGTGGTGTGTGTGTGTGTGTGTGTGTGTGTGTGTGTGTGTGTGTGTGTGTGTGTGTGTGTGTGTGTGTGTGTGAACTCAGGGCATAGGCTCTATCCCAGAGTTTTCTTGCTCAAGGCTAGTGCTCTACCACTTGAGCCACAGCCCCACTTGCTTTTGGATGGTTAATTGTAGGTAAGAGTCTCAAGGGCTTTCCTGTCCAGGGTGGCTTTGAATCATGATGGGGGCCCCAAGGAAGCAAGAGTAAACACAACTCTCAAGTACTATCCCTATGGTGGGCTACTCCTGCACCCTGGGGGCCAGATGTGAAACATGAGGCCCTGTGCCATCATCCTCTAGAGTTCAATTTGGGGAAGTGACCAGAGCCAAGCTGACTTTTGCTCACCCTGATTGCTGATGCCAGAGCAGGTCTGTTCCACCCTAGGCCAAGAGAGCTCCTGGAAGCCTGGCTTACCACGGGCACAAAAAAGGGAGAGGTCAGCTCCAGGCTGAGCTAAGAGCCTTTGCCCACGGATACCCCAACTTGGCCTTACTTATCACCATAAGACCTGCCAAAGAACAACCCAAAAAAACAAAATTGGAGCTGTGCCTCCAAGTGGTAGAGCTCTAGCATTGAACCAAAGAGCTCAGGGACAGGGCCCCCAAGCTTTGAGTTCAAGACCCCAGCTGACCTTCCCCCATAAACCACAGGTTGTCTAAATGTGAATTAGTATGATTTGTGCAGTATTTCTGAAGAATGGTGATACTGAAGAAAGCACCCTAATTCTAATGACAGCTGAACTTGTGACATACAGCTATGTGCTGAGTCCTTCACAGGGCACTATTTGCTGGGTCCTTCCCACATGGGGAGTCCTCAAAAAGGTGCTGTTTGGTGAGTCATCCCAAAGGGTGCTATGTGCTGAGTCCCTGAGAAGAGTGGGCCATCCTGGGTTTTTCAAAGGGTGCTGTGTGCTGAGTCCATTACACAACGTACTGTATGCTGAGTCCCTCAAAAGGTGTGGTGAGCTACTGCATCCCAAAGGGTCCTGCTATGTGCTGAGCCCTTGCGAAGAGAGGGATGAGGTGAGTTTTTTGAGTGCTGTGTGCCGAGTCCTTTACACAGGGGGCTGTGTACTGTACTTCAAATGGTGCTGTTTGCTGATTGCTTCCACAGTATGGTATGTGCTGAGCCCTTCAAAATTGTTCTATGTGCTGATTTTTTTGAAGGGTGCTGTGCACTGGATGTTTTACACAGGGTGCTTTATACTCAGCCCTTCAAAGGGTGCTGTTTGCCGAGTACTCTACCCAGCATACTACATGCTGAGTCCTCAAAGGGAGCTGTGTGCTGAGTCCTTTACACAGGGTGCTTTGTGCTGTTTTTGGAAGTGTGCTGTGTGTTGAGTCATCCCAAAGGGTGCTATGTTCTGAGTCCTTGAGAGGTAGTTATCCCCAACACTCACACACACACACACAAACACACATACACACACAAGTTTCACTATGCACCTGCTTGGTGTGTGGAGTGGAGGGGGATGGAGGAGAGTCTCCTCCAGGGGTGGGGCTGAGGGGAGAGTTGATCTCCCGGACCAGTACTGGGGGTGGGGGGTAGTGCTGAGCTGAGGTAAGGCTGCAATTGCCATGGTCTGGAAGCCTCAGGGCCCAGTCAGGGCTGCAATTGTGGCCAGGGCTGGGGGGCTGGGCCCAGGGGAGGAGGGGCAGGGCCCAGGGGCACACTTTGGTGGCAGCAATGGCCAGGGGCCCAAGGGGGCAGGGGTGTGTGCGCAGCAGGGGCGGGTTGGCCCAGGAGAGGAGTGTGGGGCAGAAACAGAGCTGGGAGAAGAGCGAGCATGAACACAAGCACCAGTGGAAACGGCTTCAGTGGCTGGCGGCTGCTCCGATCATAGCGTGGGTCCTGGCCGGTTGCATAGAGCATGCAGAGCCTGCATGGCAGGCTATGGCCGCGTGTAGCCCCTCGGAGACGTAGCAGCCATGGCGGCCTTGAGTCTGAGGTCCTGGTTAGGGGAGCACGGGAGAGTCAGCAGCTGCTGAGGCAGAGACGGCGGCCACAGGGGAGGAGGCCATTGAGGGGGCGACAGCGGTTGAGGAGAAGGAGAAGAGGCTGAGCGCTGCCCGGCCATGCACCAGCAGACACCCCCGCTCCTTCCCAGCAGCGCTGCCTTTCAAACATGGTGCTGCAGGCTCGGACTGGTGGAGCCTCTTGCAGTCACCTGGCGGAGATGGCGCACCCCTGTGGGGCTTGTGGCCTTGACTTGGTCCCCGCCCCAGGTCCTCAGACTCAGGTCGCACACCCAGAGTCGCAGCCTACAGCTTCTCCCAGCAGCTCACGTGAGTGGCCGCCCTGCAGGCCAGCACCTGGCGTGACCCCTGCACCTTGTGACTCCACCACTCTACCCCTTCCACCCCACCCCCGCGGACCCTGAACCTTACCTCTCGCCTCCCCTCTCCTGTCCTACCTGCATCTCCCCAGCACCCCACAGTCCGCCCTGGCTCTGCCACAAATGCACCCCAGGGGTGGGGGTTGGAGCTGGGTGTTGACCTGGGGATCCCAACCCCATCCCTAGCATCCAGTGTCCCAGGAAAATGGGAGCTGCAGGGATGGGTGAGGAGCACCCATCCAGGGGCACCACAGAGCCCCTGGTCTGGAGCAGTGGGAGCCACACAGCCATGCATCTGCACCCTTCCTCTCCCTGGTGGGAACCTGCTGCCTTTAGTCAGAGATGGGGAGCAGCACCTCCACACCTGTCTTCTTAGATCTTTTCCTTTTTGCTGGGGAGGGGGGTGTTGGATACAGAAGATAGGCCCCCTTGCTGTGTGAGCCCTTATTTTCTGTGCTCAGTCACCCTTTCACCTGAGGACATTCCCAGAAGAGCCCACTAGAGAGGTGAGGGCACTGGGGTCAGATAGAAAGTGGATATTTGGGAGAAACACACACCCCCTCTGAGAAACATACACCAGCCTGTACCCCCAACCCCAGCTGTCAACAGTTCTGACTGGTTGATCACATTTCCCAGCTCTGCCAGCTTCTGGTAGTGCTCCCAGTCCATCTGGTCTCCTTGTCCTCCCCAAGAATCTGCCAAGTCGCCCCAAAGTATGTAGGCTGAAAGTAGGGACTCTATCCATGTATATAGACTTTAGGACCCCATCAAAGTCCCCAACAACGCCCCCACCCCAGGTCATACACAACTCTGGAGGCACCATGACCCCCTGCTTTGTTTTCTGTCCAGGCTCTGAGGAGCCATGTGTCTCGGGACTCCTTCACCCAGCGTCCTGGCCTAGGGTTTTGGTGAATGAGGAGTCAAAGCTGGATGTTCCCAAGAGGAAGGGGCTGGCAATGGAGAAAGGGGGAGGCAGGATGGTTCTGCATAATTAGAGCATTGTTCCCCTTGGGTGGTTGCCCCTGGTTCTGACAAGGGAACCCCTCTGCTCAAACTGGTACATTGCTCAGATGAGAAAGTAACAAACTCCAGAAAGGCACTGCTCTGAGTCTGTGTTTATGTGTTTGTGTGTTTGTGTGTGTGTGTGTGTGTGTGTGTGTGTGTGTGTGTGTGTGTGTGTAAGAGAGAGAGATGAGTCTTCTGTCACTGATTTAGATTTGTGTTTGTGTTTCTGTGTGTGTGTGTGTGTGAGTGTGTGTATGTGTGTGTGTGTGTGTGTGTGTGTGTTTGTTGGGAGAGCAGGGAGGATGAGAACAATGAAAATATATTTAAGTCACTGGGTCTAGAAAGAGCAAAAGCATTTTATTTGTTGTTCTTTTTTCATTAATGCCCATTAGGAGACCAGCCACAATTTTTGTTTTCTCTTTCACCGTTTCATGGCTCCTTTAGGGAAGGTTTCAGTAGATGTTCCTTTCCACCTCTTTCTTCCCCTTTCCTGCAGCCCACAGTAACTCCTGGGCCTGAATGGGTCTCCCCTAGGAGGCCTGTGTGAACCACAGACCAGTGTGGACACCTGCTCTTCTGTCTTCAGCCAGAAGGCTCATGAGGCTACTGTGACCACAGCCGCACTCTTCCAGCCAGACAGTCTGCTCTGGTGTGTATAGTTGGAGCTAATTCAAGGTTGGGAATGAGTCTGCCAAACATAAATAGGGAACGAGATGGGGGTAGTAGGGCAGGGGCTGTGAATCTAGGAGGGTCTGGGAAGTGACGATCGGTGTGACATGGCAGATGGTTCACCACGACCAAGGATGAGAGGGGAATCTTACCCAGGGTATTGGCGGTGTACATCTTGGCAGGGGGCTCCAGGCCCCCAATGGTGGCATGGATTCCCTCCAGGGGCAGTGTACTGGTGGGCAGTCCTCCCTGGAGTTCTGCAGACTCCAATCTGTGTCCCTCCTGGGCTGTTTCCAGCTGCGCAATGGTAGGCAAGTGTGTTCCCTCTGCTGGAGCCTACTTGGGATCAGGACATGGCAGTTACCTGAGGCTCTCTGAATGCCATTTTCTATAACCTGCTGTAGGCTGTCTGGAAGGAAAAGGGGACCACTGACTTTGGAACCCTTTAAGTTTGATTGGGACATGTGAAATGCCAGCTTTTCCAGGTTTTTTCCTTGAAGCTGGCAATTTCTACTAATGCTTGGGATTCTTGGTCAAATTAGATGGACCATTTCAGCCACCAAACAATGACATTCAAGCAGCACAAGCAGAGTTCCCAAGCCAGATGGTCTCCTGCTATGAACGTCGTGCCTTGACTGCCTTTCTCTGACAGCTGCCGATACTTCTCCACCTCTCTCTAGGGTGATCACTACAGTTGAGGATGTCATGGGGAGCAGAGATTGTGACCTTGTTATCTGCAGCCTACTAGCTGTGAGTAGAGACAATTCCCAGGAACTGTACTGGACTCTGGGAGATTCAGAGACCTGGGATGCCTCAGGAGTCCTATCTCTGGAACATGAAACTTGGGGGCCAGATATGGTGGACCATCCTGTCTGGCCCCAGGGAGTGGAGAGGAGGCCCCTTGAGCCAGGCTTTCACCTCAGGGCAACCTTGTTCACAGCTGAGTGGGGAATTGAGTGCCACACAGCTGGTCAGTGGCCGGACAGAGATCTTTGAGAAGATAGGCATCCCAGAGGCCCCAAAATACAGTGAGTACATCATGGCTCACATCCTTGGAACCAAAACAGTTAAGTGCGGTGGCACCAGGAGGGTGGGAAGAGGGAGGAGGTAGAACTGTTGGAGAGCTACATCAGGCTTTGCCCCCACCCAGGATGCTTACCTGAATTGGATGGGACTTTTCTGTAGTATTGTCATAGACAGATGCTCATTCGTTTATCCAACAAACTGTTATAGTGTGTGCCAGGTCTTGGTGGGGGAAGAGGAGGGGGTCATACAGGATGAAAGGTTCCAGTGCTGGTTCCACAGCACATGAAGAAATCGTGCAACAAGTGTAGGATTATGAAACAAAACATGGATTTCTTTCATCATTAACCTATCCCCATGAGGAAGGGGATCCTTCACTGTATTCAGTCTTGCAGCTGGGGAAAATGAGGCATTGAGAAGCCAGGTGACCTACTCATGACTTCCAGCTGACAGGAAGCTCAGCCTGACTTCTCTGCCATACTTCCTAGGACAGTGGGTGTTATTCAGTCCACTTCTTGTGGTGGGACTTCCACTTTTTCATTTTTGAGGCTTGAATTTGAGGCCTGGATGCTGTGCCTGAGCTCCTTAGATCAAGGCTAGCGCTCTACCACATGAGCCACAGCATCACTTCCGGCTTTCTGTTGGTTCTTTGAGTATAAGAGTCTCACAGACATTCCGGTCTGGGCTAGCTGTGAACCACGATCTTCATATCTCATCCTCCTTTGTAGTTACGATTATAGGTCTGAGCCACCAGCACCTGGCTTAAGTGTAATTCTGGCCCTCTCTTCATCTTTCTTTCTCTCTCATCCCCTCCTCCCCCTCTCCTCTCTCCCTCTCTTTTTCTCTCCCCACTCTTTCCCTCTCTCTCTATCCCTCTCTCTTTCTCTTTCAGGAACTGGTTGAATAGGTGCTGGAGGAGGTGGCCCAGCATCCCCATGTGGCTGGAACCCAAGGTGTCCCTCTCATTCTGGAGGTGGGCTGAGGGTCAGGAGCTGTTTTGCTCAGCCTGTTGAACTAGCTTCATGAGGTAAGCCCCTCTGTACCCCGGCTAGACTGTGATGGCTATTCATTGTCCATCCCTTGATTCCTTCCTCACATCCCTCTGCTACACCGTTGAAGGAAAGTGGATGAGGAGATGTTGCCTTGTCCCCCTGCCCAGCACGATCCTGGGACTCTGACCCATACCCCCACCTATCTGGTCAGGGCCTGGCTATAAGACAATGAAAACATTCCTTGTCTACTACCCTTTGCTGGGGAGTGTAGTTTTGGTTAGGGGGGTGGGGTGCAGAGGAAAGAGCCCAGACCTGACACCTCCCGGAGGACATTTGTTCTTGTGACAGAGCCAAGTCATTGCTATGGATAAGGAGGAAGCCGCATCAGACTGACCCAGAACAATGCTCAAAGATAGGTAGGCTGTTGAAGTATCAAACCCACTCATGTCTGCTTCCTACTCCCAACAAGTAGGTGTAGTGTGGGTGGCCCAGCCCTGGCCTAAGGGATTATAAATGGATGGTGGTGGTCAGAAGCTCATGGCTCCCACCCATCATCCTGGCTGTTCGGGAGGCTGAGGTTTGATGGTCATGACTCAGAGCCAGGCCGGGCAGGAAAGTCCAGGAGATTCTTATCTCCCATAAACTACCTCCCTCCCCAAACCCACACACAAGCCAGATGTGCTGTGGCTCAAGTGGTAGAGCCACAGCCTTGAAAAAAGAATCTCAGGGATAACACCCAGACCCTGAATCCAAGTCCTAAGACTAACACAATCATAAAATAAATGAACAGTGTACAACTTTTATCTGACTACCAAGAAAGATGGATACAGTTTTCTTCTGTACTTGTAGCCAAAGGTAAGGGGCTCCCCTTGATGTTCCCCTAAACCTCTCCTCTCCTTTATCTGTCCAGGCTTAGGTTGCAGGACAGAATTCGGATCATCCCCCTGGATGTGACCTTAGCTACCCTCCCCCAAACACCTTCCTTGGGGTCAGGATCCTGGATACACTCCCTGCTGGGAAGATGAGGCACTGCAGAGATGAGGGTAGGTATCCCCAACACTCTCTCTCTCTCTCTCTCTCTCTCTCTCTCTCTCTCTCTCTCTCTCTCTCTCTCTCTCTCTCTCTCTCACACACACACACACACAAACACAAATACCCCTAAGCCAACTCAGACTAGCCTTTTCCAAAGACACTTTATCTCCTTGGATTAACTGACCTAAGAGAGAATTTTGATCCCCTGTAACTGATTATTTTAACTTTGGCTTGCTAGATGACAGGAGATAAACAGGAGCAAAAAAAAAAAACAACCTTTGGTGCCCATCACCTGGTGCTCAGGCTCATGCCTGTCATCCTGGCTACTCCAGATGCTGAGATCTGAGGATCACAGTTTGAAGCCAGCTATAAGCTGGAAAGCCCGTGAGACTCTACTCTCCATGGAACCACCAAAAAGCTAGAAGTGGAGCTTTGGCTCAAGTGGTAGAGCACCAGCCTTGAGCAATAAAACTCAGAGAGCAGCTCCCAGATCCTCAGTTCAAGCCCACACAAAGAAATGGCCCCATCTTGTTGCCCACACATTGCCAGGGCCTCAAGCCCCCTCTCATGGGGTGTGATACAACACCTGTCCCTGGGTGGTGTATCAGGGCCTCCAGAGATCTGGTGGTGGAATCCAGGCCTTTCCCTTCATGCACTGTCAACCCACACTGGCTGGAAGGCAGAGCCTGACAAGCCGGCAGCCTGCAGAGTGGAGAGGCTCCTGCTCTGCCAAGGTGATCGGAATGGTCTTCTTGGAGGCAGCACTTGAAAAGGGGGTCTTGCTTAACAAGGAGGATCTGACAGGAAGCACAGAGTACAAAGGTGCTGAATATGATGGGCAACACAGCAGAGTATGTTCATTTCTAGCCAGGGCTGCTGTTGAGAGACTCGGTATAGATGTGTGACTTGGTATAGATGTTGGAGACTGTCCTGAGACAGCCTGAGGGGTCATAGAAGAACAGCTATCCAGGGCTGAGATTGTGTCTTAGAGGTAGAGGGCTCACCTAGCATGCAAGAAAGCATGGGTTGGATTCCTAGGTCCTGCATACACAGAAAAAGGTGGAAGTGGCACCGTGGCTCAGGTGAAAGAGTGCTCCCCTAGAGACAAAGAAAGTCGGGGACAGCGCTGGGGCCCTGATGTCAGGCCCTAGGGCTGTCACCATAAAACAGTTCTCCCAGGGACCTTTGTGACAGTTGGATGGCTATGCCCTGAAGCTCTCAGTAGGTCCATCCATGCTTTGTGTCTCCTTTGACAGAGGGGAGCTGGATACTCCTTCTGCCATGGGCACCCCTGGGCCCGGTTATCAGCAACCCTCCCAACGTCTTCCACCGGGACATGGAGCAGCTGGCCCCAGCAAAAAGTATATGCCTATCGGGTAATATTTTGAAGAGTGCATTGGACATATTCTAAATATAATAATTAAGTTGAGCAATTTCACATTGACAGTAATTAACTAGAATAATTTAATGCTAATTGGACAAGTTTGTCTTTCTAAATAAACAAAACCTATTTCTCCTTTTACTTTATCAGGGAAATATCTGAGCAAAAAATGGAAAGAAACATATGACTCTATAACAACTGGAATGAATTTTTGCCTTTTTATTAGCAAATATTAACTTTACACAGTATTTTATTGTGTTATACACATATGTCCATATAATGTAGCTTGCTAAATTTTATTCCTTTTATTAATTTCATTAGCCTATTTTATACTTATGTTTTATTATGTCATACCAACATATTGAATATTTGAACATATTTACTGCACAGTATTTCTCTTCATCTCCTCTCTTACTTTTTTCCAAATTAAATCAGCTTTATCTTTTACACCTGGGTTATTCATTTTATTTTCTGGGTTATTCATATTTTCATATGAGAAATCTAGTATTTGTTTTTTACAGTATGGATAATTTCTTTAATATGAATGTTTCCAGTTCTATTTTTTTTATTTTGAAAATACTGTACAGAGGGGTTCAATTTACATGGACAAGATAATGAGTACATTTCTTATCAAGCATTGTACCCTCCTCCTTTGTTTCCCCTTCCCATCCCTTCCCATCCTTCCCCCACCCCCCCCACCCAATCCTCCCCGCCCCCCTTTCCCGCACGAAAGTTGTAAAGTTCGTTTTCGACATAACGACTTGTACATCTCATTGTTGCAATGGGTCCCCCTGTATCCCTATTTAAACGATTTGTTTTTCCCCTTCCCCTCCACAAATTATACCGACATCAGATACAGTGAAAGCAGGGGTTATACTGTGGGGGAGGGACATACAAAGCAACAAAGAAATAATCTTATAAATGTGTAAGAAACAATCGCATGAAAGAAAAAAACATTTGAATACATATCTTAGGGTTCATTTCCCTAACATCACCTTATCTGACCTTTTCTGCTTGACTCAGACATATACTAGATATTGCATGGGACCTATGTTTCTTTGGGCCTGGCTTACTTCACTTAATATAATTTTTTCCAAGCCTTTCCATTTCCTAACAAATGGGGCAATGTCATTCTTTCTGATGGATGCATAGAATTTCATTGTGTATCTATACCACATTTTCTTGATGCATTCATCTACTGAGGGGCACCTGGGTTGGTTCCATATCTTAGCTATAGTAATTAATGCTGCAATAAATATAATCGTGCTGGTAGCTTTAGTGTGGTCTTATTGGTAAACATTTGGGTAAATACCCAAAAGTGGGATTGCTGGGTCATAGGGGAGCTCTATGTGGAGTCTTTTGAGGAACTTCCATACTACTTTCCAAAGTTCTATCTATTTTCTTGAAGATGATATTATTTCATAATTATGTGTGGCTAAATAGTATATCATTGTGTATATGCATATATGTATTACAATTTCTTTCTTCAATGAGTGATTAGGGAAAATGTAGGTTGATTCTGTAGTTACTTATTTTTTTATGTGAGAGAAGGAAGGATGTATATAATGATGCTTGGAATGAGAAACATGCTCTTTAAGCAGGCACTCTCATATTTGAAACATCCTCTCAGCTACTCTTTCATCAGTATTTTAATAGTGAATTGAATTAAAAGAATAAAATTTATCTACTTTTGCAAAGATTTTTTTTTCAGTACCTATAATATTTTTATTATAATGTTATGTTTACTATGTCATGTGAGTATGGGGATGAATGTGAAGATGAAAATCTAGGAATGTTTGTATACGTAGCTGACTCGAAGGAAACAATGTATGTGAGATACAGGATTCAAATAAAAGTTTGAGACCTGTAAGTTGCTAAATTGATGTATATGTCCAGTTTGTGGTGTGTGATTTCAAGATCGCATTTTGGTAGATTTCATACCAAGTAAGTAGATGTTTCTAACCCCAAATCTTAAGGAATAAAATAATCATTGTCTTAGTATTCCAGACATTGTCATAAGTGGAAAAAATGATTGAAAGTATGATGGGTCAATAGTAAGCCTTTAGACACTCTACATTTTCCCCCAAATCTTCAGATGTACTCTTTGGATATTAATTACAAATGTATTTATAAACATTGATATAATATGATCTTATACATAAATATATGTATATATTATAAATATATCATATATAGTTATATTTTAAATGTGTACCATAAATATTGACTTATATTTAAATGTAATTCATCTCATCATTTATACATATATATATATATATATGCATACTTTTTTTTTTGGTCAGTTGTGGGTCTTGAACTCTGGGCTTGAGTGCTGTCCCTGTGCTCTTCAGCTCAAGGCAAGAGCTCTACCACTTGAGACATTTTGCCACTTACAGTTTTCTGGTGGTTTATTGGAGATAAGAATCTTTGGAATTTCCTGCCTGGGCTGGCATTGAACTGTGACCCTCAAATCTCAGCCTCCTGAGTAGCTAGGATTATAGGCATGAGCCAAGGGCTCCGGGCTATATTTACATCCGAGATTTGTTAGTGGAACAAAGGGTACAGAAACTATTATTCTTATCACAAAATGACTTCACACTTACAGGTATAATTATAAGAAGAAAAACGATAAATATTCACAGTGGCACAAAAATCCCTTAGGTGCCTAACAAGACAGCACGTTTTTCCAGACACTGCATGTGGTGTGAGCTCTTTGCAACCCAAGCAACTGTAGAAGATATTGCACCCTAAACAAAACTGACAATTGCATGAACCCAGTCCTCTATGACAGATTTAGCCAGGCCTATCTTAGAGATTCTTGTTAGGGACATGATGAAAAATTTATAGTTTAGTTGTGATTATAGAACTCTTTTATACATGTCACTCAGCCATTAACTATATTTAACATAGTTCCTTTTGCTCTAACTTATATTTTCATGGCTTAGGAAACTGTTTTTTGTTTGTGAAAACTTAGCTGTTCACTATATAGACATGAGTTTTTAATCCTTGAAATTACTGTCTGCATAGTGTTCTATGAGATGAGCTTCTCTTTACCATATCATAGGAATAAACTTACTCTGATTCAAACTTGGACAACAGCTACCTTGTTCTCTCTCCTAGAAAACCATCTGCATAGACTTCTTTACATGTAAACAGACCCTCATTTACTTGCAAAAGTCTGTCAGTGAGTCAAACCTAACTCACCCAAGTGAGGTGAATTCCTCTGTCATGCTTCCTTTACTTTAAAAATTGTAAGAACTGTACAGCAATGTGCATACTTTTTAATGTGAAGTGTGACTCCTATTTTCCATAATGTGAATCAAGCAGAGGAATCAATTTAAAATGTGAAAGAACCTTACAAAGAGTCTTGGACCTTGAAAATTGACCTGGGTATGAATTTTTGGAGAAATATCCCTTCTAAGACAAAGGACTCAGTTTTTTTTTTTATATTGTGCTGGTACTGGGGTTTGAACTCCTGGCCTTGAGCTCTATCTGGGCTTTAATTCTCAATGTTTGCTCTATACCACCTGAGCCACACCTTCACTTCTTCCTTTTACCACAAGAGCAGAAAAGAATCTCTTAGGTTTATCTACTTAAAATAGCTTGGAGTTGCAATTGTCAAATTTGAACCTACTGAGTATCTAGGTGTAAGCCACTGGTGCTGTGCTAGAACTCACTTCTTAAGAATAAATAATCACAAAAAGAGGTGCAATAAATATTTGTTCAATTATGTATGTGTTGACTGATAAGCCAAATCACTTGCTACTGGAAAAGAAAAAGAGAGAAGATAGAGATTAATATGGAGGAGAGAGACACAAAGAAAGAAGGGATGGGAGGGTAAATGAGTGGAGGGGAGTGAAAGGGAGGATATGAGAGGAGAGGGTAGCTGGGTAGAATTGTCTACTGCTCACTAAGGTATTGTTGGACAATCAATGCCGTTGCATTTATGTAGCCAAAGCTTTATATTTTTGGTAGTAAGTTGATATATAAAATACCAATTTACAGGTAGTAACCTGTTAGTGTGCTTCCTCCTGCACCAAGGAAGCCACAGTTAGGTTACTGTTACAGATAAGGCAAGAGTAAGCAGTTTAAGTTATTCTGAGAAACAATAATTGACATACTAGGAATGTTCCCTTGTATGGTGAAGTCAAGCATCACTCTTTTCCCTGCTACAGTCTTCCTCTCAACAAGAATAGCAAAACCAGAAGAGGAAGGAGATATCTGAGTAATGATCATCTCTCTGTTTACCCTCATCCCTTGGCCTCTCAAACAATAAAGCCAAAGGAGACTTAACCTGAACTAATGGGGAAAATGGGGGGAAAAGTTCAGTCTAACTTATTGTGAAACTTTTAAAATAATTGGGGCAGTATTTCAAATACTGAAATAAAACTTTTTAAATTATTAATAAAAAGTTACTCGAAACTTATTGAAAATTTAAGACTACAGGGCTCACTACAAAGTGGAATCTGCATAGGTAAAACTGACTCGTGCTCCTATCATCAGAAATTGAAGATTGTCCCTAAACATAGACTGCTGAAGTGATAAGCGATGGAAATTCATGATGGATAGCATAATGCTGAGAGCATGGAAATTATTTCCTTTCCATCTTCAGTGTGTAGAGAAGAAAAAAGCTCTATAGGATGGTCCTGAAGGTGCAATTCTAAATTTAGGACAGAAGGTGAATAGTAAAATAGACCTATCTCAGCCATTCAGAGATTAGAAATGTGGAGAAATATATTCATTTATGTGGTCAAACATGGAAGAGAGGATGTGGCAAGCCCATAGCCAAATGCCAAAGGTAGAGATATTTAACAAAACACCATGAATTTGAAACAAGTCTTAAAAGGGGAGCTAGGCTTAGAGGAAATAGGGCAGAAGGATGGAGAGGGAAATGGTGGACTAATACAGTCATAACACTCAATGTACATATGTGAGAATATAAGTAGGAAACTTGAAGGGATAGGTGGGGTTGGGGTAAGGGAAGGAAGAAAAAAGGAAAATTTGACAATGATCCAGATGCACTGAACATTGAAATGCACATACACTCTATTCAACACTGACATGATGAAGCAAAACCCCTTTGCACAACTTGCTAAAGATAAATTTTTTTTGAAGTTTTAATATTAAAAGACCAGAAGCATAAACCTTTAGAGATAAATAAGAGGATAGTATTGACATATTGTTGAGGCTTGTGTTCCCAAAATTGAAACAATTCCCAAAATTGAATATATTTAAAACATTAAAACTTTGAACGAACCTTAACACTTGCTGCAGTGTTCATTATGACAGGTGCCTTGTATAGAATAATTGAATTCCTCCTCCTACACATTTCTTGAACAACAAATATCTGGAATTATTTTGTTTTTGACATGTCAATCTTGACTTTATTCTTAAATGTGTGCTTATGTAAGAAATATATGGTTGTAAAATTTCATGACAATTCTTTTGAACTTCCTTTTTGTTGAATCGTCTAGTTTAATAAAATCCAATTGCACTTTTGATATAAAAATATTTTGTGCTCAATTCAGAATCACATACACTAACATTGGAACGATACAGAGAAGATTAGCATGGCACCTGTGCAAGGACGACATGCAAATTCTTGGAGCGTTCCATATTTTTACAACAACAGATGCTGGAGGGGATGTGGCCACAAGGGAACCATACAGCATTCTTGGTGGGAGTGTAAACTTGTTCAACCACTTTGGAAAGCATTATGGAGGTTCCTCAAACGATTCCACATAAAGCTCCCCTTTGACCCAGCAACCCCACTTTTAGGGATTTACTAAATGATCACAAACAAGACCATACTAAAACTACCAGCTCAACTATGTTTATTGCAGCATTATTTACCATAGCTAAGATATGGAACCAACCCAGCTGTCCCCACTACATGAATGGATCAAGAAAATGTGGTGTATATACACAAGGGAATTCTATGCCTCCATTAGAAAGAATGACATCACCCAATTTGTTAGGAAATGGAAAGACTTGGGAAAAAATTTATTATGTGAAGTAAGCCAAGTCCAAAGAAACAGGTCCCATGGTTTCCCTTATTTTCAATAACGAATATATGTCTAGGGCAAGCAGACAATGTCAAAAACTATGTTCATATGAACAGATATGATGATGTTAAGGGAATTGAACTCCAAGATAGGGAAACAAGTAGTTTTTTGTTTGTTTCTTGCTATTGTTTCTAACATACTTATAATGTGCGATGTGAATTTTTGTTTCTTTGTATGTTCCTCCCCCATGCTATAACCCTTGTTTTCACTGTATTTGAAGTTGGTGCACGTGCCTCTTGTATGTACGCTTCTCTAATTTGGGGAGGGGAAGGGAAAAGATGCATGCGTGCAAACGCATGTGCATGCATGTGTGTTGGCGTGCTCAGAGTTTGAAATCAGGGCTTAAAGGCCATGCTAGGTCTTTCCTCTCTAGGTTGGTGAGGTACTATATGAACTACATTTTCTTTCCTGGGTCTTTGCTAGTTCATTAAAAATTTTGAAAAATAATTTCATGAATTTTTTTGTTTGTTTTGGAAGCCCTGATTGGCTTCCAATGGTTATCCACAGATCTCAGGCTCCTGAGGAGATATCCCAAGTAGATAGGATTATAAGTGTGACTAACCAATACAAGGCTTTCAGAATAATTTTAAAAGTAGAAGAAAATTTACTTCATGGGGGCCTGTTTTATTGTCTCCTACTTTTAAAGCATTTTGCATTGATTAAATGTGAATTTATTTCATTTTTGGATTCTTAAAAGACAGTAAGTGATATTTAAAAGTTTTGGTACTTTTTAAAAAAACTGGAACTGTGGGACAGAAGAAATTTGCCTCTCTTTGGACCTCAATTTAGAAGCTCAGCTCTGTGCATGATAACCCAATGTCACCAACACAGTCTGTGTTGAAGACAAAATGTGACAGAAAACAATCACCATGGGCAATATTTGCTATGCTATTATTTCTTGGAAAATATGAATATTGAATTGAGAGTGTAAGAGAATGGAGAGAATTTACCTACCTTTTGTGTATTGCGGAAAGACTTTTGGAAACTTTGACTCATTTCCTTCCTCACTGTGTGTCTTTGGGCCATGCACTTAATGCCTTTAATTACAATTTTTCCCAACACTAAAATGGTAATAACATTAGCATTATAGCAAATGTTATCTTAAGAATTAAGAGAAATAAAACTTGTAAAATACTTAACATAAACTTCCATGAATGAGCTTTGAGTTTAGCCAGAAGTTTTTTTTAAATACTAAATAGAATGTCATAAGTATTACGGAAACCATTACATGTAGTGAGCAACCAGAAGTAATGTTATCTATTGATCATGCTCTGCTTCCAGGGAAGCCAGGTGGATAACTTCTCATGCTGTAAATCAAACTGGTTATCTTCAGTCTTGTTAGTGTAAAAATATCAGGGACATAATAATGAAGGAATGTTGTAGACTGAGATGAAGTCCAAAAGAAAATGTACAGGGCTGGGAAGGTAGCTCAGTGGTAGACCGCTTGCCTTGCATGTCTGAGGCCCTGGGTTCGATTCCCCAGTACCACATAAGCAAAAAGAAAAAAAAGCCGGAAGTGGTGCTGTGGCTCAAGTGGTAGAGCACTAGCCTTGAGCTGAAGAGCTGAGGGACAGCGCCCAGGCCCAGAGTTCAGGCTCCTTGACCGGATCCCCCCCCCCCCCCAAAAAAAAGAAAATGTACAAAACTGAGAAAACATAAAAGTATCTGAGCAGTATAGTGTGTTTTACATCATTTAAGTTAAATAACAAAGATAAGGAAAACCTAGAAGAATAAATTGTCTTTTTGATATTTTATCATAGGTCTTTCCTCATTCTTGTAGAGGCATCATCAGATGAGAGGAAATGTATTTTTTTTGTTCGCTTCCTTCCATTTATTCTTTTGTTTGAAATCTGAACTACATGAGACAGAAAGAAACGAAGGGAAATTAGTCACACAGGCTTTGGAAAGAAAAATCAACGTAAAATAAAATACATATAGTCTTGTATAAGGTCTAACTAAATTGAGTTATATAGTCTCAAGCATTAACAGAAAATGATTTAATCAATATCATGTTATTGAAAACTAAAAAATGTTAGGAGTTGCTTAATTTTTTCCTTTCTACTACCTTGAATAAATTATTGCTTTTGTATAGAGAGATTAAAGATGAGATTAACAAGAAACTTGATTAAAAATGGACAAAATTTCTGAATAGACATGTTTTCCAAAAAGCCCTGAAAATTGCCAATGGGTTTACAAAGTTGTGTTTAATACAACTTCTATACTGGTTTAATGTTTTGTAAGAAAAAGTCATTAGAGAAATGCAATTCAAAATTACTATGATACTACTTCATAACTACTATAACTCTTATCAAAAAAATCAAAGGAACCAGGTGTGATGGTAAAGGCTTGTAATTCGAAGCTTTTAGGAGGTTGGAGTAAAAGGATTTGGGTCTGAGGTCATCTTGGGTATTGCACACAGTAAAAAACTGCCCTTTAAAAAAACTTTAAAAAAAAGTAATAATGTTGGCTGGTGAGAGTGTGGAGAAAAGGAAAATTTCTTCACTCTTGGTCAAAATACAGGTTAGTACTCTCATTGTAGAAAGTAGTATGCAGTTTTCTAAAGAAATTCAAAGATGAAATATCAACTGACCCACCAATCATGTGATTATTTCTCTCTGAGTAACTCATAAATATATCTGTAGTTCATTGTTATTCACAACAACAGCCAAGATATAAATTGAAGTTCAGTGTTTAACTACAGACTAATAAACAACTGTGGTGCATGCACAAATATATTTTTCTGTTTCATCCTTAAAATAGCAAGAGATTTCTCCCATTAGCCACAACTTACAATCACCTGAAAGATGTATTCTAAATGAGGAAAAATGTTGTCTTCTGATATTTGTAAACACACACACACACACACACACACACACACACACACACACACACACACACACACACACACACACACACACACACACACCAACCTCAAACATTAAGAGTGAAATTTTTTGAAAAGTAAAGCAAAGTGGAATTGCTGGGGCATTTAGGTCACAATGTAGAAGATAGTAGATATACAGGATGAACTGGTATAGAGTTACAATGTACAACATGAGGATACAGGGGACAACACTGGCCTTACATAGGAATGAAGCTAAATAAGTAGGAGTTGTTCTTCCTAGTAAAGGTTGCTCTTTTGGATGCTCTTCCTCCAGTAATGGATAAGATGAACATAATTCTTTAAATATATCTGCCTGTTAGCAGAAATAATAACAAACAATATAGCAATAATATTGTATGCTCAACATAGGACAAAATATCAAATTAAAATACATGAGATTATCCTTGGTGTGAACTAATTATTACAAATAAGGGAAACCATGGGAGCTATGTTTCTTTAAGTCCCACCAACAGTGTAATAGAGTTCCCAATTGGCTACATCCATGTCAGCATTTGCTATTGTTAGTCTTCTTGATAATGACCATTCTAACTGGGATGAGGTAGAATCAGTCTTGTTTACTTGTAGATTTGTGGGCACCTTCTAGCTACCATAAATGAATGAATCCATGAAACTTATATTGCTCTGAGTCTGCATTCTGTTCTCTTTGCTCTTAGTATAATTTTACCAAGCCTTTCATTTTCATTAATACTGGTGAAAAGTCATCCTCTCTGATGGGTGAATAGAATTCCACTGTGTTTGTTTTTTTTTGTGTGTGTGTGTAAGATCATGATAGGCCCATAAGCCTTCTGTTTCATCTGTAATTTTGTAATTCCATATTAAATTTGGATTGCTTTCTCTACTGCTTTGAAAAATATAGTTGGGATTTTGATGAGTATTGCATTGTCAATTTTTTGTCGGCCATATTGCAGTTTCATCATGTAAATTCTTCCAACCAGGAGCATTAAAATATTTTCCATTTTCTTGAGTCTCCTTCAATTTCCCTTTTTAGATTTTTAAAGTTTTCACAGTAGAGGTCCTTCACATTTTTAGTTACATTAATTCCTAGTTTTGTTGTTGTTGTTTAGTTTAGATTTGATTTGGTTTAGAGGCTAATCCATATGAAGTTGTTTTCTGAATTTCAGCCTGGATATTTCCATTCTTGGTAACACAAAAACTACTGATTCTTGTGGTTTTTATACCCTGCTACATTGCTGAAGGTTAGCATCACCATTAGTAACTTGAAGGAGGAAGCTATAGGGTCCTTTAAATACAGGATCATTTCATCTGTAAAAAGGGATAGTTTTATGTCTTCCCTATTTGGGTCCCCTTTATGTTTTTCTCTTGCTTATTGCTCTTGCTAGAAAGTCCACTACCTTATTGAAGAGTAGTAGAGAGAGTGAACATCATTGTCTCATTCCTGATTTTAATGTCTTCATGCTTCCACTGGGTAAATGCTAATTATCTGTCATATATATACTCTGAATTATATTGAGGTATGTTCCATGCATTTCTAGCTTCTCAGACAATCATAAAGGGGTATTGGAGCTTGTTAAAAGCTATTATTACATCCCTATAGACAATCATGTTTTTCTTTTACCTGCTTCTGCTGATGTTTTGTATTATGATTATTGACAAGAATATTGAATCCAATTGTATCCTAAGATGAATCCTATTTGATCATACAATATTATTTTTTGTTGCTGAAATTAGTTGGTGAGAATTTTATTAAGAAGTTCTGCATCATTGCTTATCAAAGAATTGGGTTCATAGTTCTCTTTCTTTGGTGAGTCCCTATATAATTTGGGGAAGAGTCTAATTCTGCATCATACAATGTGTTCGATAATTCCATTTTCCTTTCTATTCCATTGAAGAGTTACATCTATGTATTGTAAGTTATTTGCAGGCCTTAATTTCATGGTAAATTTATTGAGTCATAGATTTTTCTGAAATGGGAAGTGGTTTATTGACATTTCATTTTCATTTCTTCTTATGTGTTACTTCTTGCTTCAGATCCAGTATAGGAACGCATCAATTTCTCCAGGATTCTTCAGGTGATTGGTATCAGATTTTCAAAGTGCTGTCTTATAACATTCTCAATTTTGCTTATATCTGTTGTGGTCTCATTTTTGTCTCTAATTTTCTGTATTTGCATGAGTTCTCTTATTGTTTTGTCTTTTTTATTATGAAGGTGATATACAGAGAGGTGGGTTACAGTTACATAAATAATGAGTACATTTTTTTCTTCTTCCCCCAACCCTGACATCCCACTCCCACAAAGTTGTAAAGTTTATTTCTAACATAGTGTCTAGTGAATATCACTCTTGCTTTGGTTAATCTTTGTCCCACCATTTCTGTGATTTCCCTTCCTTTCCCCAAGTCAGATTAACTTATGAATAAGACAAAGGGTACAGAAATCAAAAACAGTGAGTACAGGGAATAAACCAAAGGGGAAAAACTAAATAGAAATAACTAAAAACAATTCACTATACAATAATCTTCTATCCATTTCTTGGAGCTCATTTTGATAAGCATCATTTTATGGTGATATGTGTATTGCTATTGAGCTACTGTGAATATCCTAGACATATTCTAGTTTTTCCAAATGAGTGAAAACATGTAGCCTCTGATTCTTTGGGTCTGGCTTGTTTGAATTATTATGTTCCCAAATGATTCCATTTTCTTACAAATGGGACAATGTCAATCATTCTGATGGAAGCATAGAATTTTGTTGTGAATATATACAACATTTTCTTGATCCATCATTGCTGGGTCATAGGGGAGCTCTAGTGAGGAACCTCTATACTTCTTTACAGAGTATTTGAACAAGTTTACATTTCCACCAGTAGTGTAGTAATGTTCCTTTTTGGCCACATCCCCACCAGCCCAGCATCTGTTATTATTAGTTTTCTGCATTCAAACTGGGGTTAGGTGGAATCTCAATTTTGCTTTGATTTGCATTTCTTTTATGGCCAGAAATGTTGCATATTTCTTCATGTGTCTATTGGCCATTCATATTTCTTCTTCAGAGAGGTCTGTCCTTAAATCTTAAGTTCAATTATATTATGAGGGTTGTTGTTTCTATGAGGATTTGTTTTTTGGGGGGCGTTAATTTTGGGGCTCTAAGAATATTTGCGATATGAGGACATTGTATGTTGCAGAGCAAATAAAGACCTTCTCCCACTCTGTTAGTTTTCTACTTGTCTTTCTATCTATATAAGTTCTCTTTTTAGTCAGATTTGGTAAGGGTCTGTCAAGTCTGTTAATTTATTGAAAGAACCAGCTCTGTTTTGTTGATCTTTCTATGTTTTATTTTGTCTTTATTTAGTTATTTCTGATTTAATGTTTTATATGTTTCAGCCTACTTACGTTTGGACTTGTTCCTCTCTTCAAGGAGCTTTAGGTACATGATAAAAATACTGATTTGAGATTTCCCCAATTGCTTGATGTAGGCATTCAAAGCTATATATTTTCCTGTAAGTACTGCATTTAATGTGTCCCAGAGGAGCTGGTATTTTGTGTGTTCATTTTTGTTAAATACCCGAAACTTTCAGATTTCCATTCTAATCTCTTCAGTGCCCCACTGGTCATTCAGCAATGTGTTGTTCAGTCTTCATAGGTTTGACAATTTTTGTTGCTTTAGCTGTTTAATTGTAAGTTTATTCTGCTGTGGTCTGACAAGCTATGGGAATTCAATTAATTTTTCTTTTGATTTGGACAGAATTTCTGTATGACATAGGATGGGTTCTGTTTTGGAGAATTTTCCATGACCTGCTGCAAAGAATGTATATACTGACACTGAATGTATATTCTGTAGATGTCTGTTAGGGCAATGGTCAATGCAGTTATTTATTTAGGTCTTCAGTTTCTTGGTTGAGTTTTTCCTGGATAACCAATCCATGCGTGACAATTATGGGTTGAGATGTATTTTTAGGTTATGTAGTATTTGGTTGATGATGTGGGGTGGTCCAAGATTCACGGCATTGATATTTACACTTGTTGTATTCTCCTAATGGAGAACTGCCTTTATCAATATATAATATCCCTTCCTACTAATTTTAATTTTAATTCTCTAATATTTTATGTTAGTAATTCTACTGTGGCCTGTTTATGGTATCCATTTACTTGAAAAATTTCCTTCCAGCCTTTCAGTTCGAGTATGTGTTTGTTTTTGTCAATGAAATGTATCTCTAGTGGACACTGGATGGATGTGTCTTGTTTTTTCATAATACTATCTAACCTGTGTTTTCTAATTGGAAATTTAAGTCCATTGATATTGAGAGTTACGGCTGGGAAATATTTAATAATTCTTGCTGTTATACACCTGCTGTTAGGAGCTGTGCCTCATCTATTCTTTTTTTTTTGGGGGGGGGGTCCAGTCGTGGGGCCTGAACTCTGGGCCTGGGTGCTGTCCCTCAGCTCTTCAGCTCAAGGCTAGCACTCTACCACTTGAGCCACAGTGCCACTTCTGGCTTTTTTCTTTTTGCTTATGTGGTGCTGAGGAATCGAACCCAGAGCCTCATGCATGCAAGGCAAGTGCTCTACCACTGAGCCACCTTCCCAGCCCCTCATCTATTCTTAATATATTTACATTGTTCTCTGGTAGGGAGCATTTTATATAACCATTTCCTGTTCTTTTTGACCTTCTCTATGTAGGATATATTTGATTAATTTCTATCTTGTTGATTTGGTGGAGATAAAATTTTCAAGTTCTCTTTGTCATGAAATATTTTTATATATCCTTTAAATATAAAGGAGAGTTTGGCTTGGGAGAGTATTCACAGTTGGTAGTTGTTTGTCTTTAATGTTTGCCATATATCATGCCAGGCTCTCCTTTTTACCATATCAGCTAAGAAATCATTATTTTTTCTGACTGTATATCCTTTATAAATAATCGGTCTTTTCTCCTGACAGCTTAAGAATCCTTTCCTTGATCTCTAATGATCCTCTAATGGATTATGATGTGGTGGTGGGTTGTTCTGTTCTGGTATTCTCCGTTTGGTGTTCTAAAGGCTTCTCTTCTCTGAATGAGCCTATCTGTATGGATGTTTGGCATGTTCTCTGCTAGAATTCTGTAATATGTTTCCCATCCATTTTGTTTCTTGCTCTTCTCCTTCTTGATACCTATCTTCCCCAAGTTTGATCTTCTAACTGAATCTTGAACTTCCAGCGAGATCGTTTCTTATTTCTTGGAATTGTTCTACATGATTAACTCCTCTTTTCTATTAGACCTAGTCTGTCTTTGATGCCTAACATTATCTTCTATGTCATCTATTAGCTGTGGAGACTTTCTACTTTGGTTTTGATTTCTCTGTCTTCTAATTGGTCATTTTTTTTAGGGCTTCTATCTTAACTAAAGCTTTATTTTAGGTCTTGTGTGGACTTTCTTTACATCTTTTCTTTGGGTAAGGGAGTTGGAGGGGCTGTTTTTTTAGCTGTGTCTTCTCATACCTTTTAACTATTTAACTACTTAACTATTTTTTCCTTGGACTCCTTTGCCTTCTCAGACTTTATTTATCTTTCCGTTTGTAGTCTTCATGAATTATTTTGCTAATCTTTGATTGGTCTCATCTTTTTTGACAAATTTCCTTGTAAAGATTTTGTATCTTTTCGTTAATCACATTTTTCAGCAGTATTTGTGATGTATTTTGAATTCTCTCTTCTAGCTCCTTAATTGTCTGTTCTAATGTCTGGTCAGTTCCTGTGTGAATTATACTACCTTGGCATCAGTTTTCTTGTATTTTTCTGATTTGTTCTGTCCATTTGGTGGATTTCTTGGCTTTCATTTGGGGAATCTATGATCTTAATAGGTGACTCTTTATGTTCTTGGTTGATTTTTCAGGTCTTCTGTTGTTATTTGTTTTTCTGGAATTTGGTTTTTGTCTAGATGATTAAGTGTAGGATTAGAGATCATTTGTGGTGAGATGTTGTCATGTTAGTACTGATGGTTCCAATGACAATTTGAACTGTCCAGTGGTAAGGTGAATAGTGTCTGTGTTTGGATGTGGCTTTCTCTGTTCCTGCTTTTTTCCCATGTAGCCCTTTTGTTTCCACAGTGCAGCTGTGCTTTTGAGTATGTTGTCCAACACAGTCACAACAGTCACCTGCCAGGCTGGGTAACTTTTCATAGATTTTTGTTTTCTTGTAAAGACAGAATAAAATGTTCTTTTGAATTATATATTTATATATAATTATAACTGACTTGTTTGACCTGCTAGAAGTGGAATACCTGCTAGGACTCTAAATCTCTGTTTCATTAGCTAGAGCTAGGGTAATTTTCTGTTCTTATTCTGCCATTGTCTTTCTACTTCCTCAGGTTTATTTTTGATATTGTGGATTTTTTCACATAATTTAGCATTTGTGATGGTTGTATCTGGTTATTTTTGTTTTTCTGTTTGTGTTACTTTGAAATAGTGATTTCCGGCTTCTCTGAAGAGACAGTAATAATATGAAATATATGTTATTACATTGAAAGAAAGAGAGCAGACATTTTAACCTTTTGCTACAAGTAAATTAATATTAAGCAAAACTAATGAAAATAATTACTTATTTACTCTTTAGAGAATGAGCATAGTACTCTTGGATATCTTGGAGGAAACATATTAGACTCATTACATTTACATTGAAATTACAGGCTAAACATTCTTTTTCAGAAGATAAAAGCTTCAGTTCTTTCATATAATATTATAAAATCATAATACCTGCATGTTGATTTGTTTTCATCTGAAATTTTCAATTCCATTCTTCATCCATTAGGTATCTAGTGCTTTGAATGACCAATTCCTTAAAATACCTATATTTCTTATATTGTGATGTAAATCTCAGTAATATAAGTATGAATTTATCTCTCAGTCTCATCTTGAGCTACATTCAAATGAAATTTATGCAGTCTCAAGCAAGAATCCTATTTTACTATTTTCTATGTTTTAATCAATATATCCATTCTCTTTAGAAATACGTTCTCATCTTTTTCTAGAAATATTTTTCTCATCTTTCTCATCATATTGCTCCAGTGAACATCGTGTACTTTCAGTACTTTAATTGAAATAAATATAAAGTTTTGAACATGAAGACACTTCCTCCCATTATCACTTTAAAGTAAAACTTTGGGGACTATTTTATATATAAAAATAAAAAAGTTCAATGCAAATGTTTATACATGAATGGTCTAATGATTAAGTCAATTAGACCCAAGAACTACCATACCACATCAAGTCTCAATTTACTTAAAGGCACCAAAATATTAGTGTTCATGAATATCACTCATTGTTAGAAAATGACTAGTCAAAACCAAGTTTATTTTTGAAATTTAAAAAATGAAAATTACACCCAGATTTTCTGTCAATATCCTGTTTCCAGGGATACATTTTTTTTTCAGCAAACAGGGAAACAAAAAATAAGGATTTGTCACATAGAATGAAAGATATAAAATCAGACTGTCTTTCCTTAAGGTGATAAATACATGCAAATCGTGATTTATTCAAAGATATGATAAACATTCATAAGAAGATATGTGATCAGAAGTGATAGGTAAGCAAAATAACTGGAAAACTGTATATGTAAATTTTGCTTTCAATATAGGATTACAGGTTTTCAATTCGTGAGCGTATTGAACAAGATTTTGTATCTGTAATACAGATCCTATATTCTACATTTTAGACATACTCCAATTTTCTTACCTCAGTTTCTGATCATTATTCTTCTACTTTCATGATGTCAATTGCTACTAAAGTAACAAGGTGGGAGTTTTATTTTCATTTCTAGATCTAGATTTTAGTATTTTGGAATAGTAGTATAAATTCATGTAGTTTGTTTTGAATGTCAAATTTAAGTATACTGCATTCAGGGTATTGTGAATTGGCCTGAAGCAGCCAGGAACATATTTTGAATACAGAGACACACAGTATACTAAGATCTAGGGACTTGATCTCAGAGAAAGATAAAGGTCCAGGCAAGATCTTGAAGCCGAGATAAAACAATGGAGCAAACATCAATCAACTATTATCACAAATGGAACTGATCTCTGATGTGTCTGCTGGCAGCTCTTTGTGTGTGTGTGTGTGTGTGTGTGTGTGTGTGTGGAGAGAGAGAGAATTTTAGTGTATCTTCCATATTTACAGTCTATAGAGCATTACTTATGAAGAAGGTGCTCATATCAGAGCTCTGATACCACTGTCATCACTTTTAACTGCTAAAAGCACTTGCTTAATCTCTAATTAAAAAGAGAAAAATAAACTAACATCTTACATGATTGTTTTGACAAATAATTGGTATATTAAAGGCCAAAAGGAGGAATTGGAGATTAATATAATCTTCTTCCTCTCTTCTGATTATTACACAGCAATAGCTGTGATTTTCAGAAGTCTCTTGCAATGTGCTCACAGCTGAATTACTAATATGCTTAATAGTATGAAACATACGATACAGAAGTAGATCAGCCTGCAAGCACAAAGAACTAGTTATAAGATCAAACTTTTGAGCAGAGTTGCCACATCATTTAGGAATGCAATTCCTTCATATAAACTTCAAATTTTGTGGCTTTCCTTGTGTGATTAAATGGTAAGAAAGTAGAAGCAAGAATTCCTGTTCAGCCAAGTAGAAAGTGCTCATTATCCCATCCTCATGTTGCAAATTTCCATTCCATAAAGACTCTTCATTAGAGTACTTTCATTTAATATACTTCAGCTCATCATCCTTTCCTGTTGGAGACAGGAAAAAGATAATTTTGTTTGAATATTATCTTACATAAATTAGTGTGTATAGGCTTGATTTGTATAATTACAGATGTTTGTAATAAAAGTATGTAGGGATCATGTCACAACTAAAAAATAAAAATAAAATCACATAACAACTAGAAGTCACAGCATTTTGTGCATAAATACATACATTAGATTAGTTGCAGAATTTCTATTTTGAGAAAAACTTTATATTAAAGTATAATGTACTTTACTAAGGATTGAAACATTTTATTGAAAAAATATATATATTTTGGGGGGTGGGTCCGGTCGTAGGGCCTAAACTCTGGGCCTGGGCGCTGTCCTTCAGCTCTTCAGCTCAAGGCTATTACTCTACCACTTGAGCCACAGTGCCACTTCCAGCTTTTTTTTTTTCTGCTTATGTGGTGCTGAGGAATCGATCCCCGGGCCTCATGCATGCAAGGCAAGCACTCTACCACATAGTCACCTTCCCAGCCCCTGAAAAATATATTTCTTAGAGACATTTTTGCTTCATAATTTTAAGAAGAAAAATGATCCCAAAGTAATTTTTTTATTGTTTTCCAGTTTCCATGTGATTAACTTGCAAATTAGAAATCCAGATATATGATTTAATTTAACCAAAAATATTTATTGAGTGTAAAGTCCTTCTACTCTCTACATTCTTCACACTAAGACCACCAAATATGAGTCTGAAATGATTAGTGTCTTTTTAACCTATGTTCATATTATTTACAATGTGAGTGAAATGTTTAAAAAGTAGTATTTATTTTAGCTTAATTGCTCTGAAGAGACAATAAATGATATAATCAAAGGCTAAAAATGATTAGATTTAAAATTTACAATTCAGGAAATGGTTTTGACCACTCTGGTTACTGGAGCCTTCACTACAACCTCATAAGACAATTTATATTGATGAAGCAAAAATCCGAGGTTAGACATTTATAAATAAAAAATCATGTCATTCTGAATATGTAGAGCTACATTTCAAACAGAAAATTTAGCTTTTAAATACCTGAATATGCTAGTACATTTAATTGCAGGGTAAGTACTTGTTCTGAAAGGAGATAAAATTGCATATATTTTGAAATGTAAACCTAAGTATTCATTTGAATAAAAGATAATGTTTAAAATATCACTCATTCAAGAAAGAAGATGTACAGTTAGTTGTTTTTCATGCCAATTGTGTTCTCTAAACTTACTACAAATACTAGATTAGTAAACCTAATTCATTGCTTTCTGGGAAATAGAAATTCAGTTTCCTAAAACTCATGACTATAACTTTTTCTCAAACAATTGCTAAATAATTGTTTTATATTTTTTGTCATGGAATCTTATTTGACTTTTTTATTCATTAAGTTAAGTAATTGGCCAATAACAATATAAATTATGCATGAACAAAGTTTATCTAACACAAGTATTTCTTTCACAAGACATATCATGGCTCTCTTAAAGAACACTAGAATGCAGTGTGTTCTTTATTAATTTTTAGTTATTTTCTTAATGGTTATTAATTGTCAGAAGTGGCAATTCTATAATATATTTAAAGCATTTGATTATACTCCCTCTATTTCTTTTTCATTACTCCTTTCTCCAAAGATCTTCTGTTTTTCACATAAAATTACATCTTTGTATATGTGCATATAAACTAATTTGGAAGATTTAAGCTAAACTGCAACTTAATTCAAGATGTACAGTGGATTAATAAGATGAATAAAAACTTGAATATTTTTGTTAACTTCTGAATTGAGTTATCATTATTATTATGGCTAGGGTTGGGACCCCAGGCAGAATTAGAATTAGAATTAGAGAAATAGAAATTTTAGCTTCAACACAGGGTGACCCATTGCAACAATGATACTCAAAAGACACTATGTTGTAAATGAAGTTTACACCATGGGGAGGGAGGAGTAAGGGAAGTGGGGAGGGATGGGATAGTAGGAGAACAAGACAGAAGGGGGTAACAATGCTCAACAAGAAATGTACTCTTTATATTACAGATATAGTTATTCACTCTTTAAAGCATCCTTACAACAAAATAAAATTTTCAAAAAATAATGAAAAATAAAACCTGTTAGGAAATATGAAAACACTTAGAAATTTAGGTTCAAAATGCAAGTAATAATTAGACATACACGCTGAGCAAGAGTTAGGATAAATGTGAAAAAAGAGGCTTGCTATTAACATGATGATTCAGTTATATGTAGGCTTAGGCTTAGGTAAGGTGTTCCAGTTAGAGCTGGGGTTAGGATGAGAAAAAGATGTAAGATATTGTGTAAAACTGCCACATATTTTAAGAAGAATGAATGGTATCAAAGTTAGAATGAATGTAAACCAGTGTTTATGTTACTTTAAACATTCAGATAAAGTGTGAGATACTTTTTTGTTCTAAGTAGGGTTAGGGAAGGATAAGCTTTAAGGTAACTTTTAGTTTTCCACTAAGAAGTAGAAGCAAAAAAAATGTGTGATTGAATAGAATCTAGACAATTTTCCTTACATTAACCATTTGGTGTTAAATCAGACTGTGATTAGGATTAGGTTTCTGGTTAACCGGGGTAGAGGATAGAGTACAGAAATGGGTTAAATTAGTGGCTTGTGCCTATTTTCCTAGCTATTCAGGAAGCTGATTTCTGAGGATCCCAGTTCAAAGCTAACCCGGGCAGGAAAGTCTGTGAGACTTTTATCTCCAATTAACCACCAGAAAACCCAAAAGTGGTGCTGTGGCTCAAGTGGTAAAGCACCCACCTTGAGCTAAAGAACTCAGGGATCGTGCCCAGGCCCAGAGTTTTCAAGTCCCACGACTGACAAAAAGAAAAAAAAAAGAAATGTGTTAAATGATAAGTAAAGCTGAACTTATTTTAGGTTCTAGGAATTCAGGAAATGCTGGGATAATGGAAGTACAATGTATTTCATAATATCAGAATTTGCGATCAATGAGTATAATGATTCCTCTTATGGAACAAGATACATTCAGAATTAAGAGTGAGAAAATCTGTAGGGTTTACAGAAAACCTGCAATTTATTTCAAGAATTACAAGTGGAATTTCAGTTAGGATTGCAGAAAATGAGCATTTTTCATAAATTTTAGAATTGGGATACTGTTAGTGTCAAGGTTATGGTTAGGATGCCAGCCATGGTTAGGGTTAGAGTGAAGGAGAAAAAAATGAGGCTCAAATTGAAGGTAAATTTAGACTAAGCCTAGTAAGAATTAGAATGAATGTGAACTAGAGTATTGCTATTAATATTAGAATCTACTTAGAGTTAGGCTTATGGTTATTGTCAATGTTCCAGTTAAGATTAATTTAGGATTAGAAAATGACTAAGATATTCAAAAATAAATAAAACTTAATTTTGGAAGTCTTATTTGAATCAAGTTAGGATGAGTGAAAACTAGTGTACTTGTGTTAGTGTTAGTATTGTCATATAATTAGGATTAAGATTAAGGTCAGTATTTTGTTCTGATTATGATTACTGTTATGAATAAGAAAGTTTTTAGTATAAACTTGAGTTTTTAGTTACAAGTAGAAGCAAAAATGTGAGATTGAATAGTAACTAGAGCATTATCATTATATTTATTTCTCAGTGATCATTCTCATAATGATTAATGAGAGTTTTCCAGACAGATTTAGGCTGAGAGTTAGCATTAAGTAATGGAGTAGATGGTAAGTAAATCTGAAACTGTTTTAGGGTACAGGGTTTCTGGAAAAGGTAGGATGAATGGAAACTACAGTATTTTTTCCTGATAAAGAGAATTTGAGGACAAGAAATATAATGGTTCATGTTAGGGAACAAGATAACTTCAGAAATAGAGTCAGAAAATTTGTGGGAATGAGGGCAAACTGAAACTAATTTCAGAGTGCAAACTGGAGTGTTCATTAGAATGATTTAAAACTAGAGTCTTTTTCTTAAACATTAGAATTGGACTATCAGGGTGAAAGGTTTCAGTTCTAGTTGGGGTTAGTGTAAGCATTAGGGAAATGGAAAGTTAAGGGTCCAACTGAAAGTAAATCTTCGAATAACAAGTCGAGTTAGAATTAGGATGAATGTGAAATAAGAAACTACTAACAATATTAAGATTAGGTTATGATTAGTGTGAGGGTTAACCTCAATATTTCAGTTAGGGCTTGGGGTACAATAATGGCAAGATAATGAGTAAAACTACAAACTATTTTGAGAAAGATGAGTTGAATCAAAGGATGAATAAAAACTCATGTATTTGTGTGGCTTTTAGAATCCAAAGCCCATTAGTTCCAGGGTTAGGGTTACTTTTCTAATTCAGGTTAGGCTTAGGATTAGGGAAGGTTAAGCTTTAAGGTAAAACTGAATTTTCTGCTAACACTTTCAAGTAAAATAAGTTTGAAACTTACCAAAAACTACAGAGTTTCTCTAAGTTTCCTATGCAGGGTTCAATGGGGTTAAATTTAGAGTTAGGTTTCTAGTAAGGTTTAGCTATATAGTAAGGGTTAGGAACTAGAGCAGATTTTAAGTAAACCTGCAAATTCTTTTTGGAGATACAGGAGTTCTGTAAAAGTTAAAATCATTGGAAACTATGGTATTTTTCATGATATGAGGATTTGAGGTTAATGATGCATAATAGAGAACAATATAGATTTCAGATTCCAAGTCAGGGAATCTGTAGGATTTGGAGCAAACTGCAAATCATTTCAAAGACAATGAGTATCTGTAAGGATGTTTCTAAACTTCAGTATTTTCCATTAATTTTAGGATTGGGTTATTATTATGATCAAGGTTACTCTTAGGGTTGTGACCAGGAATAGAGTTAGGCTTAGGGAAATTAAAGGTTGAGAACTTGAGTTAATTACTTCCCTTGTGTATGTATTGCACTGTTCTAAGGCTTGAACTCAAGGCTTGGGTTCTGTTCCTGAGCCTTTTGCTGTAGGCTATGAGCCACGAATCCAATTCCAGCTTTCTTTGGCAGTAAATTGGAGATGAGAATCTCACAGACTTTCTTATCTGAGCTGACATTGAACTGAGATCCCCAGATCCCTGCCTTCTGATTAAAGTTAGGATTAAAGGCATGAGCTACCAGTGCCCAGGAAAGTGATTGACTTTTATTGACTGTTTTTACTTATGTTCGAGATCAAGAGTTGAATTCACTCACTCTTCAAGAAAATAGAAGAGGCAATCCAAAAATTCATATGGAACAATAAAAGACCCCGAATAGCAAAAATGATCCTCAACAGAAAGAACACTGCTGGAGGAATATCAATACCAAATTTCAAACTCTACTATAAAGCCATAGTAATCAAAACAGCTTGGTAATGGCACAAGAACATACCTCAGGACCAATGCAATAGAATTGAAAACCCAGAAATGAACCTACATACCTATAGCCATCTAATCTTCGATAAGGGAGCTAAAAAAATAGAATGGAAGAAAGACAGCCTCTTCAGTAAATGGTGCTGGCAAAATTGGTTAACTACTTGTAGAAAACTAAAGCTAGATCCTTATATATCACCCTGCACCAGAATCAACTCCAAATGATTAAAGACCTCGGAATCAAAGCTGACACTCTCAAAACATTACAGGACGGAATAGGAGAAACCCTAGATCTCCTTGGCACAGGCTGAAATTGTCTTAATAGAAACCTGGAAACACAACAAATCAAAGAAAGGTTGGACAAATGGGATTGCATGAAGTTGCAGAGCTTCTGCATGGCAAAGGACATAGCTAGCAAGATCAATATAAAGCCTACGGATTGGGAGAAGATCTGCACTAACCATACAACGGACAAGGGTCTCATATCTAAAATATACTTGGAATTCACAAAATTAAATCCCCCAATAACAAATCCTCAAAGAAACAACTGCCCAATAAATAAGTGGGCTAAAGACTTAAAGAGAAACTTCTCTGAAGAGGGAAGAAGGATGGCCAGTAGACAAATGAAGAAATGCTCAACCTCCCTTGTCGCTACCGCCTCGACCAGCAAGGAAGACGCGACACCGGACTCTTCTCTCTGCAGTTTATTCAGGACCTTTTTGTAATCTTCTGACCCCAACCCCGGGGAGAATTCCCCACAGCCTTAAGTACCCACTGGGTAGCCAACCCTGATACGCCACGTGGGAACCACCATTAGGTTCAGGTGCGCGGAAGCAAGCCAGATTCTTTGCCTTAGCCATATCAGGAGTTGTTTACCACGAGAGCACTCGCCATCGGGAAGGCGGAGGGCGGAAGCCGGCACCATCTTCCAGGTGCGGCCTCTCGCAGCTCTCTACAGTTCCCCCTTTTTTGTTTAAAGAACACAGATGAGAACAGAGGTCTGATCCCTGTTGTGCAATTGCAAGGACTGCATACAAGCCTTCTCCCAGAGGGCGCCTTCTCTAGGGATGACTCAGCCTGTCCATTGATTCGTTTTTCACAAGGACGGGAAAAGGTGAATCGAACCCGTGTGCAATCAAACATGCTCTCCTCGAGGGCAAAACTCATGCCTCTCGACTGCAGTACTTTGGCTTTGCAATCTGTGTTCATTGTTTTAGGGTGGCAAGCCACGCTTAGGGGGACTGACCTGCTCCAATGACTGTAAAGGCTTGGATAATCATGGCTGCACTGCGACGCTGAGAACCTCTAATTTGGCAAATGCACCACAGACATACCAAGGAGGCTAACACCAGGAGGCCTATCAGGGCTCCCAAACCCGCCCCCTCCTTGAGATGAATCATAGCAGCGGAGATCCATGAAGATAACCCCTCCGCCAATCCGGCATCCACTCGGGTCGAGTTCACCATGACGATGGCAACCCTGAGCTGTTCCATCAGGCTGTCGAACTCCCCAGTTCAATTACCTAAAAGATAACTAAACAACTGCTTAGACAAATTTGCAGCGTTTTTTGAATAGGCTTTTTCCTGGGCCTGAACTCTAGGTCTGGGCGCTGTCCCTCAGCTCTTCAGCTCAAGGCTAGCACTCTACCACTTGAGTCACAGCGTCACTTCCGGCTTTTTTCATTTTGCTTATGTGGTACTGAGGAATTGAACCCAGGGCCTCAGGCATGCAAAGCAAGCACTCTACCACTGAGCCACTTTCCCAGCCCCTTTCTTCTGGGTTAATTGCACCACAGCAGCAGCTAATCCAGCATTAGTTAGTGGTCCGCCCAGCTCTCTGCAAACTTTCATCCATGCTTCTAGTCCCCTATTCTTATATGGGGTTATGGCGGCTCTGCATTCCTTAGTGCACTGCTCGTAAACAAGCTGTTTAATTAATGGCATGGCTGCGTCTGGGTCACCAAAAATTCTGCCAGCGGCCTCGACCATACAAGCAACAAAGTCCAAAAACGGCTCCATAGAGCCCTGCAGGATTTTGGTGAGATTGCCACTCACCTCGCCTTTATTTGGTAAGGCCTTCCATGCCTTTATGCCAATTTTATTGATTTGTTCATAAACTTGAACCGGGTAGCCTATCTGCTGATTGGCGAATCTCCCCTGTCCAAGCAGCATATCTCTGTCCCAAGCTGGGTTTCCCCCAGCCTGATTGGCCGCAGCCTCTTCACTAGCAAATTCAATCAAAAAAGCCTTCCAATCTAAATACTGACCTGGGCTCAAACAAGCTCGTGCGAGCCCACTCCAATCACCAGGTGTCATGCAATGTCTGTTTAGGGCCTCCACCTGGGCTACAGTAAAGGAGGCTGTGATTCCATATGTCCGCACAGACTCAGCTAAAGATTTTATAACCTTAAAATCTAAGGGTTCATGATATCGCTGTCCCTGTGGATCCTGAAATATTGGACAGGCTAGATGTAACTCGGTTCTGACCGCTTTCCACACGCCTGGGCTGAAAGAACAGCCAGGGCTGCCACTTCCAGGGTCCTCCGCATAGAGCGGAGGGGCCAAAGGTGTGGGGCGGTGCACGGAGGGTGTGCATTCGTCTTTATCTGGGTCCTCTCTCTCCTTCCCTTTCCTCCTCTTTCTTATCTTTGTTTTTTCTATTTGTTCTATGAGTGATTGTAGTTCCTCTGAGTCTGTAGACTCAGAGGTCTCTAGTTCGGCAAAATCAGGGTATGAACCCCCCCCTGCTCTCCTCCTTTTCGCTGTCTGCCCTTTCCGATCTTTCTTCCTGCAGCATTTCTAAGGCGGCCTGACCATTCTCTACCACCTCACTGCAACGCTGGTCCTCGAGACAGCCACTTATCAGTTTCCATATTGGTCTCACTCCGCTCTTAAGCGTTCCTTGTTCAGAGGCAAAATCTAGGTCCCTCCCTAGTTTCTCCCAAGAGGCCACTGTGAGGCTTCCGGAGACAGCGAACCACGGGGCAACGATGTCACATTCATTCAAAAATCTCTCTAAAGTACTCTTTTTTATTTTTAACTTTTTTGAGTGCAGTAGCTCATTGAGAGCCAAAAAAATTGGGTGTGAAGAAGGAGCGCCCATGTTTTAAACATTTAAAGCTGGTAAACAAACTTTTACTTTCACTTTTGGCTACTCTATTGACTAGCCCCGGGTTCTCACTCTCTCTTTATCTACAGAGAAGAGCAAAAATCCCCCCCCCCCCCCCCGCTCTTGTGGCAGATTCCCCTTTTACCTGGGAACTTACTCCCCGCTCTTGTGGCGGATTCCCCTTTTACCTGGGGACTTACCCCCGCTTTTGTCGCGGATTCCCCTTTTACCTGGGGACTTACCGGTGCACCACCCTGACCGCAGAGAGTTCTGAGTCCTCGTTGGGGTTATGGCTGAGTTCCCCATACGGGCCGCCACGTGTCGCTACCGCCTAGACCAGCAAGGAAGACGCGACACTGGACTCTTCTCTCTGCAGTTTATTCAGGACCCTTTTTTAATCTTCTGACCCCAACCCCGGGGAGAATTCCCCACAGCCTTAAGTACCCGCTGGGTAGCCAACCCTGATACGCCACGTGGGAACCACCAATAGGTTCAGGTGCGCGGAAGCAAGCCAGATTCTTTGCCTTAGCCATGTAAGGAGTTGTTTACCACGAGAGCACTCGCCATCGGGAAGGCGGAGGGCGGAAGCCGGCGCCATCTTCCAGGTGCGGCCTCTCGCAGCTCTCTACACTCCCTAGCCATAAAAGAAATGCAAATCAAAACAACATTAAGATACCAACTCACACCAGTTAGAATGACTAAAATCAAGAACTCCAATAACAGTAGATGCTGGAGGGGATGTGGACAGAAGGGAACCTTACTGCATTGTTGGTGGGAGTGTAAACTTGTTCAACCACTTTGGAAAGTAGTATGGAGGTTCCTCAAAAGACTTTACATAGAGCTCCCGTATGACCAAACAATCCCACTTTTGGGCATTTACCCAAATGTTTACAAATAAGACCACACTAATGCTACCAGCACAACTATGTTTATTGCAGCACTATTTACTATAGCTAAGATATGGAACCAACCCAGATGCCCGTCAGTAGATGAATGGATCAAAAATATATGTGGTATATATACACAATGGAATTCTATGCCTCCATCAGAAAGAATGACATTGCCCATTTGTTAGGAAATGGAAAGTCTTGGAAAAAATTATATTAAGTGAAGTAAGCCAGGTCCAAAGAAACATAGGTCCCATGGGTTTCCTTATTTACAATATCTACTATATGTCTGAGTCAAGCAGAAAAGGTCAGATAAGGTGATGTTAGGGAAATGTACCCTAAGATATGTATTCAAATGTTTTTTTTTTCTTTCCTGCGATTGTTTCTAACACATTTATAAGGTATTTCTTTGTTGCTTTGTATGTCTCTCCCCCCACAGTATAACCCCTGCTTTCACTGTATTTGATGTCGGTATAATTTGTGGAGAGGAAGGGGAAAAACAAATCGTTTAAATAGGAATACAGGTGGACCCATTGCAACCATGAGATGTACAAGTCGTTATGTCGAAAACGAACTTTACAATATTCATGGGGGGGGGAGTGGGGAGGATTAGGGGGGTAAGGGGAGGATGGGAAGGAATGGGAATGGGAAACAAAGGAGGAGGCTACAATGGATGATAAGAAATGTAATCATTATCTTGTCCTTTGTACAGTATTTTCACTATAAAAAATAAAGACTTGAATTCAATATCTGACAGCTTTGCTCATTAGGTAGCACTCTGCCACTTGAGCCATATCTCCAAAACTGATTATTTTAAATAGGTGGAAATCATTAAATTTTCTTCAGATGATATGCTTCATTAGTGTTGTTCTAAAACTCATCCTAATGAAAAAAGATTTATAGACCCTAGAGATGATCTGAACAGATTCTCATGCTTTGCTCCTAATGGCATAACATTTTAGGGACATGATTTTTAATTATTATTTTAAGTAACAAAGGAGTTATCATTAAACAAAGCAGTTTATGCATACAATATAGCTTGATCAATGACAACCCTTTCAACATTCTCATCCATCACTCCTCTATGAACCTCTTCCTTAACTCTTCTTAATTTTGTAGGATATTTACTGGATTCCTCTCTGCACTTCACCCCTTTTCTCCTTTTCATTCTTCTCATTTTCCCCCTTCACCCCTCTTTTGACTACCCATTTCCATATTATCCAGCAACTCTACTCCTAGGCATTTACCTGAATGTTTACAAACTAGGATGTAGTAAAAGTTTCAGCACAACCATGCTTACTGAATCACCCCACCTACCCCTCAAGAGAGATATGAATTAAGAAAATGTAATACACACACACACACACACACACACACACACACACACACACATTGGAAATTCTACTTACCCATCAGAAAGAATATTGTACAATTTGTATCTCATTTCTCATTTCTTCTGCCTGGTATCACATTGTTGCCGTACTGTCCCTGTACTGCAGTAACTGACACATGCAAACTGATGTAAAATATTGTCAGGGTTATTGGCTAGGAACAGATTCCTGAATGAGTTCTTTGGTCATTCTCTTCGTCTATTCATGCCTTTGAGTAGTGATTGTACAGATTCATTTGTACCATTTGCTACACACAAAAGAGATGAACCACTTGTACGTATATATACATACATGTATATACATACATGGATATATGCATTTTATGATTTCAAGAATTATGGAGCTAACAAAAATCATATGCATTTTCCTTCCTTTTTAATTCTTTCAAAGCCTAAATAACTTTGTCTCTTTTGAATACCTAATTTTAAAGAGAATGTCATCATCTCTGATCTGTCAGCACCCTTGAAATTAGATGTTCCAATAAAACAAAATTACTTAGGCTTTTTGGTGGAAGAGAAGAGTATTACTAGGGTTTTATTCAGGGGTTCTCTGCTTGCTAGACAGGACTTTGGTTGTATAGCACCAAGCAGCTCAACTCCTGTTGCCATAGTTCTAGTCCCTTTTATTTGCTTGAGGTCTTGAAGTTTTTGCCCAGGTCTGATCTTAGATTGACTGAGACTTTGCTACCTATGCATCCCACAAAATTAGGTAGGATTACAGATGTGAACCAAGATGGCCAGATCATTTGTTGAGATGGCTGTCTTGGCATTTATTTCTCTGGCCTGCCCTCAGACATTTCTGCTTCCCAATCAGCTAGGATTACAGATGTGGGCTACTATACTTGGTGTACATGACACCTTCCTTTTTTTGAGAGGTTTTTATTGTAAAAATACTGTATAGAGGGGTTATAGTTACATGAGCAAGGTAATGAGTGCATTTTTTATCAAGCATTGTTACCTCCTCCTTTGTTTTTCCCCTACCCTCCCTTCCCTCCCACCTTCACAACTACACTCGCCCCTCCCCCCTTCCCCACCTCCCTGCCTAAATTGTAAACTTCCTTTCTCAACATAGTGTCTTGTGCATCTCATTGTTACAATGGGTCAGCCTTTATCCCTGTTTAAACATTTTGTTTTCTCCCTTCCCCTCCCCAAGCTAGAGAAGTGTGTATACAAGATGCAGGGCACCGACATCAAATACAGTGAAAACAGGGGTTATACTCTGTGGGAGGAACACATAAAGAAACAAAAAAAAATCACAATTTAGATGATAAACCACTATCTTGAGGTTTATTTCGCTTCACATCATCTTATCTGATCATATATACATAGCTTTTGAATTTTTATACTTGTCCCAGACATATACAAGCTATTGCAAATAAGGGAAACCATAGGACCTATGTTTCTTTGGGTCTGGCTTACTTTACTTAATATAATTTTTTCCAAGACTCCACTTAGAGTTCTCCTATGACCCAACAATCCCACTTTTAGGCATTTACCAAATCATCACAAACAAGACCATACTAAGCTACTAGCACAACGATGTTTATTGCAGCATTATTTACCATAGCTAAGATATGGAACCAACTCAGAGGCCCCTCAGTAGATGAATGGATGAAGAAAATGTGGTATATATACACAATGGAATCCTATACCTCAACAGAAAGAATGCCATGGCTCCATTTGTTAGGAAATGGAAATACTTGGAAAAATTATATTAAGTGAAGTAAGCCAGGCCAAAGAAACATAAGTCTCATGGTTTCCTATATTTGCAATAAGTAGTATATGCCTGAGACTGGTAGAAACGGTCAGATAAGTAGATGTTAGGCAAAATGAACCCCAAGATAAGGGTTCAAATGATTTTTCTTTCTTGTGATTATTTCTAACATATTTATAAGATGATTTTTTTGTTGCTTTGCATGTCCCTCCCCCACGGTACAACCCCTGTTTTCACTGTATTTGATGTTGGTATAATTTGTGGAAGGGAAGGGAAAAAAACAAATTGTTTAAATAGGGATACAGGTGGACTCATTGCAACAATGAAATGTACAAGACGTTATGACGAAAAAGGAACTTTACAACTTTGGCTTGGGGTGCGTAGGTGCTGGGAAGGGATGGGAAGGGGAAACAAAGGAGGAGGCAACAACTCTTGATAAGAAATATAATCATTACATTGTCCATGTAATTGCAAACCCTCTGTACGGTATTTTCCCAATAAAAAGAGAAAATGTCGTGTGTGTGTGTGTGTGTGTGTGTGTGTGTGTGTGTGTGTGTGTGTGTGTGTGTGTGTGTGGGTGTGTATGTATCACATTGTATATATTTATATATGTATATATGTATATGTATATGTATATCTATAATATATATATGTATATATATATAACTATACCCGTAGTTTCCCTTACTTGCAGTAACGAGTATATTAGTACATGATATCATATGACCATATAAGATGATGTTAAGTGAAATGAACCCCAAGAGAGGGACACAAATGGTTCCATGATATTCTTATCTCTATATAATCCCCCAGAGAAAATTGGAAGGGGAGCTATGGTTCAATTATTGAGCACCACCTTTTAGGGAAAAAGCTTAAGTGAGAAGGTAATGTATTGAATTTAAACCACAATATCAGCACTCAAAAAAGTTGATTTCTTTTTCTTGAGGTTTTTATTAAGTTGCTCAGAAAATAATCAACATTGAATTTATGTTTAGAATTACTATCAAAATCATGTTATATTTATTGATGTTATTCTTTATTTTCCTAAATTTTACTTACACATTAATATCCAGTAATGGAAAGAGATGATTAGTGTTTCACAAGTTTTTATGGCAGTTGAATATATGGATGAGAGATGCTTACAAGGAGTTTGGACTGAATACATATGTGCAAGCTCTTCAATAAATAAATGATAGTTGAAGAACCTGTGGCCATGTATGAAATAAAATAAAGAAATCAGCAAGGAAAGATAAGGTATGATTCTGGAAAGCACACAATTTTGGAAGATAAAAAAAACAAGGAATATATGAAACTTTTGTTAAGAACTTTGTAACCCACAGACACATTTTATTTCTTATTTCTACTATAAGGCATTTCAGTTAACTTTATTTTACAAAGTTAAACATGATTGGCATTTAATACTAACTGGCTTCTGTCTCAGGTGAGCAATTATTCTAGCCAGGTGCCAGGGGTTCATGCCTATAATCCTAGATACTCCGAGGGCTAAGGTCTCTAGATCCTAGTTCAAAGCCAGGTTGGAGAGGAAAGTTGGTGAGACTTTTCTATTCAATTAAACATGAGAAAACTGGAAGTGGCATTGTGGCTCAAAGTGGCAGCACTAGCCTCAAGTAATAAATTTCAGATACAGAACCCAAGTTGTGAGTTTAAGTTCTCTGAAATTATTGTTAAAATACTTGTTCTTAGGATCTCATTAACTTGTCTAGAAGAATGTTTTAAACTTAGGGATGTTTTATTTCATATTGTCAGCATTGATTTTTAAGATGTGCAGAGAAAAATTAAAGTCAGAACTGGTTTGTATTGCGTTGTATTAGGCATTGCCTCTACACACAGAGATCAGCTGGAAAGCAAATGGCCAAATCCTGGCTGTTGGCAATGAAGATGGATATGTGTTTCTTTGAGCAAATAAACAAAATTTGTAATGGCAGCCTTTATAATACCTTAATTGTAACAAAATTAATATTATTGCTATTATTATTTTTTGTCAGTTGTGGAGCTTGAATTCTGGGTCTGGGCGTTGTCCCTCAGCATTTCAGCTCAAGGCTAGCACTCTACTACTTGAGAAACAGTGCCACTTCACATTTTGTGAAGAACCTTTAGTTGGAGATAAGGGTCTCACAGACTTTCTTGCCCAGGCTGGCTTTGAATAGAGACCCTCAGTTCTCAGCCTCCTTAGTAGCTAGGATTACAAGTTTGAGCCACTGGGGCCCGGCAGTAAAACTATTTTGAAAAGAAAAAACCCACGATTCTATACTTAAACAATTACAATCTGGCAAGTATATTTGTAACGTTAGTTGTATCAAGTAACCATAGGCAGCAATCATTTTTAGACCTCACTATGTCCTGTCCAATGCCAGATAATATTTCATTAATTTGCTTTTTCCTAACAAAGTTCATTTTGAATTCTCAACAGCACAATTTTCTAGTGAGTAAAAAGAATTATTCAGCATATTTATTTCAACAAACAGCATTTTGCACTTAAAAAAAATTTTTTTTCCAGTGCTGGGGCTTGAAATCAGGGCCTGGGCACTCTCCCTGAGTTTATTTTGTTCAAGGTTAGTACATTACCAATTGAACCACAGCACCACTTCCAGTTTTTCTGCTTACCTCATACTGAGGAATCAAATCAAGTGCTTCATGCATGCGAGGCCAGCACTCTACCACTAACCACATTCCCAGTCATTGGGTCCTGGTATATTTCCCCTTCTAGATTAATAGAAATATTCCAGGTTCCGAACTTGAAGCTGATCCCTGCCATCCAATAACATCACATTCTTGTGAATAGCACTAGCTGGCCTCATGAGCATAGCAGCCACCTGGAACTCAGCTATCTGATGGCCTTGGCCTCCAACAATGCAATCATTTCTGTGCACAGACTGAAAACTGTCATAGGTAAGTTTAATATATTCCATCCTATTCTCAGCGACTTACCATTCTCAGCTTTGTATGCTTTAAATTCTGTTAAACATTAATTACTATTTCCCACCACTCTCATATGTAACATATATGTCTTACTTTAAAATTTATTCAAATATGCAAAAATGTTAACATAGTTGCTGTCCACTAGTGGTTCATGTTTTAAAACCTAGCTACGTTAGAGGTCAAAAACTGAGTATCTTGGTTTAAAGCAGCCCATGCAGAAAAATCTGAGATATTTCTCCAATTCAGAAACCAAAATCCAGAAGTGGAGATGTGGCTCAAGTGGTAGAGTGTCAGCTTTGAGCAAAAAGACTAACCAAGTATAATTGGTCTACTTCAGACTCACTTACTTACTCATGGAGCACATACACACACACACACGCACACACACACACACACACACACACACACACAATGTACATTCTCCTAGACTCCCCTTCTTGAGCAGTATTCAATGCCATTAACTTAATGCATGTTTTCCAAATTATTATGGTAGGGATTAATTTACATTTGTATTTATGATAATGCATTTTTTGTACTTTTTCTTTTTCATTTCTTTGGTACTTATGTGAGAGAACTGTTTTGTGAAGACTAAACAGAAATCAATGTGTCAGTAAATAGATAGTGACAGACTGAAAGATGCAGATAATACCACTTGAAATTTTATTTCTTCAAATTTAAACATATATGCATATGTATGTATTTAAAATTTCTTCCAAGATTTTATTTTCATTAACAATGATCTATTTGTTCCATTATATGAATTTAACATATTGTATGTTTCATAGCAGATTAATACTTATAGAATTTCTTTCCTTTGGAGACAAGGTTCTGCAGTGTAGACCAGGCTTTCTTCAATTCCTAATTCTCCTGTCAGGTTTCTGAGTAATGATTGGCATTACCATGTGGTAGCATAGTACCATGTCCAGCTATATTATTTACATTTTGTACAGTAGAATATTAATGTGAACAGCTTTAAGCCACATATCATCATGAGCATGAATGAATTTCTTGCAGAAAATGTTATAAATAGAGTTACTGAGTGAAGCCAATTATGGTAGACATGCCTGTAATCCCAGCACCCAGGAGGATTGTAAGCTTAAGAGAAGCCTGAGCTACAGAGTAAGTCCCTTTTAAAACAAAACAACAACTGTTGAGCTTGGAAGAGGGAAAGTATTGTTAAGTGGGGTGATAGGAACATACAAAATGTAGTGTGTGTGTGGGGGGGGGTTTGCTGGACCTAGGCTTGAACTCAGGACCTGGGCACTGTTCCTGAGGTTTATGCTCAAGTCTAGCACTCTACCACTTGGACCAAACTCCACCTCAAGCTTTTTTAGAAGTCATTGGAGATGAGTCTGATCCAGTTTCCTGTTCAGGCTTAGAACCTTGATCCTCTTTCTCAGCCTCTTTTGTAAGTAAGATTACAGGTATGAGTCTGTAGTAATTGTTGTATTACTGTTAAGTAATATAGTAAACATTATGCCAGTTTATACTCCTTCCAGCAGTGCTTGAGTGTTGCACACACACCTAAGATAAAACCCACTCCATGTTTGATGACATCCAGATCTCATAATCCCGTGAGATACATATTGTTATGCTCACTTTACCTATGAAGAATTTGAGCTCCAGAGAGTTAGGTTAAGTTTGAGTCCCCATCTAGTATACAGTGGAGCCTGTATTCAAGCTCAACTAGGTCTGTTTATTTCAGAAAACACGGAGTCATCATGTGTTCTAGTCAACATGTGTTCTAGCAAGTACTGCTCATTGCAAGTACAGTTCTATGCCTGACAAATTACCTTTCTCTCTCTTTAACTGTTTGCATCCCCTTTCATAAGCTAGGGAAAGCACAAGTGATGAGAAGAGCCATTTTTGAAGGGGAAATTGATAATGGGGTTTGAACTTGGTATCACATACATATTAGTCAGGTCTTCCATTTGAGTTATGCCTCCAGCATTCTATTTCTGTTTTATTTTTTGTAGTATTATTACAAAGGTGAGTTACACAGAGGTTATAGTCATCTAAGTCAGTTCTGATTATATTTCTTTTTTAAAATGTCACCCCTTCCCTTGCTCTCTCAATTTCTCTCTCTCACTGGTTTGGTTTTATTAACCACCACCTCCTCCTCCTCCTCCTCCTCCTCCTCCTCCTCCTCCTCCTCCTCCTCCTCCTCCTCCTCCTCCTCCTCCTCCTCCTCCTCCTCCTCCTCCTCCTCCTCCTCCTCCTCCTCCTCCTCCTCCTCCTTCTCCTCCTCCTCCTTGAGATCTAGAGGGAATAGTTACATATGCGTATCAATGACTACATTTCTTTTGTCTTTGTTTTTGTTTCAGTCAGTAATAAGACTTGGACCCAGAGCCTGAATACTGTCTCTGAGTTCTTTTGCTGAAGAATGGCATTCATATCGAGCCACAGTTCTACTTCCCTGAGTGCATTTCTTTTTGGACAATGTTAACTTTTCCCTTCATCTCTTCCAGTTTTCCCATCCTTCCCCACAAACAAATTGCATAGGTCATTTTCAGCATAGTACCAATTGAATATCACTGTTGCACATGTTCATCATTTGTCTCTCCTTTTGAATGCCCCTTTAACTTCGCAAAGAGAGATAAATGAAGAAACATGACAAAAATGAAATAAAATAAAGAAAAATATCTTGTTTCTGTTTCCTGGTCACTGGTTATTTTTGAGATAAAATGTGTGTGTGTGTGTGTGTGTGTGTGTGTGTGTGTGTGTGTGTGTGTGTGTGTATGCATACTGGGGCTTGAACTCAGGGAGCTGACCTTTAGCTTTTTAACTCAAGGATAATTGTCTATGACTTGAACCAAACTTTCACTTCTTGATTTTGAATGGTTAATTGGAGATGAAAATTTCACAGATTTTTCCTACCTGTTCTAGCTATAATCCACTTCCTCAGATCTCAGCATTATAAATAGCTAGAGTTACAGATGTGAGCCACTGGTAATGCTTGGCCTACCTTTTTTTTTGTTAAGTAGTTGAAATGTAAAAGACAGTTGCAACCATAGTAAAAAAAGAAATCCATTTAACTTTCCCAGCTTCATTAACTTTTAAAACTTTGTCACATTTGATATGTACAGAAAAACATTTTTTGTAAATGCTTCTGCAATTTGGTTTTCATCTGGGCTTTTTCCTCATAATGAACTTGATTTTATAGATTATTACCTACTAAATATTGATAAGAATATGTCCAGAGGGCATTAATGACCTTTTGCTGGCTTTCATAAGGAAAAGGTGCAAGCTAACACTTGTGATATATTTGTGTGTAGGACCTCAATGATATATCCACATTCTTAGCCAGAAGACAGTAGTGCCTGTTATAAATCATCTAGATCTGGCAAAACCTTGACACAGGCCTTGTTACCACCTCCTGTAGGTCCTCTTAGAGTGCAATCCTGCCTCTCCAGTGACCATGACAGAGCCCTGCTGGAGGTTCTCAGGACACAGCCAAGGGCACCAGTCAGGCTTGGCACCTACTGCTTCCTATGATGGAACTACACAGGAAATGTGAGGTCCTTAAGCTGTCATCAGAGAGTTCTTCCTTGAATATTCGATCCTAAGAATTAAGGAGACATCAAACTCTCTCTTCCTTGTGCCAGTTGTGGACCTGTATTTCTTCTTCTGCTGTCATCTTCTGTGGAAAAAAATGATCTTAGCTCTATAAGCCATTTTGCTTATTCTAGGTCCTTAGGGTAAGTCTGGATTTTATACTTAGACAAAAGGAAATATAGTGATAAAAATAGCAAACTTAACATTTTTTCTAGTCTATTTATTACCCAAATATGTTTTCAAATCCTACCAGTAATTCTTATTAGTAAGAGTCACTTAATTAGTAGTCACTTTTTCAAACTCCTAAGTTCCTCAGTGAGCTGTGTGAGAGAAACCACAGCAGGTTTCAGGGGTCCTCCAGACTAACTTCTTGCCCAGGGAGGAGTGCCTCCAAATTAAACAAAGAATAATTCTTTTTTTTTTTTTTAATCTTTTTTTTTTTTTTGTCGGTCATGGGGCTTGAACTCTGGGCTTGGGCGCTGTCCCTCAGCTCTTCAGCTCAAGGCAAGCGCTCTACCACTTGAGCTACAGCGCCACTTCCGGTTTTCTAGTGGTTTTATTGGAGATAGGAGTCTCACGGTCTTTCCTGCCCGGGCTGGCTTTGAACCGCGATTCTCAGATCTCAGCCTCCTGAGTAGCTAGGATTACAGGCGTGAGCCACCGGCGCCCGGCACAAAGAATAATTCTTATATCTCAGATTACATGTCCTAGCTATATATACCAAAGAAAGCTAGTAACAAGAGATTGGTCTAACTTGGGAACAATGAAGATCAGAAACACGAATTCTATGTTTACAGAAATGAAAAGAAATTTTCCTTTATTCATATAATACAATAAAAAGCTCTACTTTTCTCATTATCACTTAATTGTGGTTGTATGTACTCAGTACTAGCTTCTTGAAAGTCCTAAAAAACTCTTTGACACAAACTCAGAAGTTCCATTGGTATCAGCTTGAGATTTCATGAAAAAAATTTACTTTTTATATTTTAAAAATCTATTTTATTATAAAGATGCTGTACAGAGGGGTTACATTTACATGAGTAAGTTACATTTCTCATTGAACATTGTTACCCATTCAGTGGTTTTCTCCCTCTGTCCCTTCCCTCCACTCCTTCCCACCCCCATTACATTGTAAAGTTAATTTCTGCCATAATGTCCTGCGAGTATCATGGTTGCAATGGATCACCTTTTGTACTTCTTTCAGCATTTTGTTATTTCCCTTACCTTCCCCCAATCAGATAAATGCATATACAGGATGCAGGGTGCCAGAATCAAAGACTGGAATTGCCATGGATAAAACCAATAGGAAAAGAAAAATGACATAAAGTAAGAAGAAAGAACTAGCTGCAGTACATTGGCTACATCAAGCTTGACAACTAAACAAAAGAAGACCTGTTGTTTCTATGTCTTGGTGTTCATTTCAGTTAGCATCATTTTCTCTGGTCATATATATTCATAACTCCTGAGCTATTATGATCCACTTTCAGGAGTAACAGGCTAATGTTAATCATTGCAAATGAGGGAAATCATAGAGCTCTTGTTTCTTTGGGCTTGGCTTGATTAACATAGTATGATTTTTTTTCCATCTTTTCATTTTTTTACAAAAGGGACGATGTCATTCTTTCTGATAGAATCATAAAATTCCATTGAGTAAATACACCACATTTCCTTGATCCATTCATCTGTTGAGGGGCAAATGGGTTGTCTCTATATCTTAGCTATGTGTAACAATGCTGTAATGAACATAGTTTTGATGGTAGCTTATTATACCCTAGTTTGAGATCATTTGGATAAATGCGGAGGAGTGGAGTTGTTGGATCTTAGGGAAGTTCTATGTTTAGTCTTTTGAGGAACCTCCATAGTGCTTTCTCGAGTGGTTGAACCAGTTTACATTCCTACCATCAGTGTAGTAGTGTTCTTATTTAGCCACATCCACCCCAGCATCTGTTATTTGTTCTCTTGATAATAGGCATTCTAACTGGATTGAGTGGAATCTAAATATGGTTTTGGTTTTGATTTGCATTTCTTTTATGACCAGTGATGGTGAGCATTCCCCGTCTCTTTCCGAGAGGCCACACTATTACAGGTTTCTAGTGTCCCAACAGAGACATAGAAACTTGTAATAATGTGTGCTTTTTGTTGTACATTTACTTCACTTGGAGCATTCAATGACTCCTATAATTTACAGCAAAGGTTTATACTAATTACCTTACTGAAAAAAACACTGATTTTCAAAAAGCATAGAAAAAAATCTCTTTGTCAGGGGTCCCAGTGAATACTAAGGAAGTTTCTTTAGTGGAAAATTTTATTTGGTTGCTTGTTCTTTATGTTATTTTAACACATGTTGAATTTGGGGTTTCCCCACCAGATCTTCAACAAACTAGCAACTATGTTGCCTCATTGGATTTTGCTTCAAAATTTACAAAATATTCTGTCATATTTTTGGTTTGGTATTTGGGGGGTGGCTTTTGGAGTGCTAGTGGGCTTGTACTCAGGCTTGAAATGAGGGTCTGGAACTCTAGTTTAGATTGTTTAACTCAATGCTGTCACTGTGCCACTCAAAACCACACATCCACTTCTGGCCTTTTCTGCTTAATTAAAGATAAGAATTTTGAGGATTTATTAGTTTAGGTTGGCATCAAACTGTGATCCTCAGATCCCACCCTCATGAGCAGCTAAGATTACAAGAATGAGCCAGACGCTGGATACATTGTGCTCCCTATGATACCTAAACAAGGGCACATAATACTGAAGCATGTGTGTAAGGTTATGTATTTCAAACTTATTTAGAAAAATATAGCCTGTGTGTGTGTGTGTGTGTGTGTGTGTGTGTGTACATAATATAAATGTGCAGAGGGAAATGAGGATGTATCTGCTGATTTTGAGGAAAGATTTCACCTGGGGCTTTTCACAGACTGAACTACACTGTACAGAATGCTTGAGACTAAAGGTGAGGTAAATGATGTCATCATCTCATTCATCTACATCCCTTGCTAACATTTGCATATACTGTGGTGTTGTAATGATTATTTTGTGTATGAGAGCCAGTACTGGGGCTTGAATTCAGGACCTAGGTACTGTCACTTAGCTTTTGTATGTGATGCTAGAACTCTAACATTTGAAGCACAACTCAGCTTTCTGCATTTACTGTTTAATTGGAGGTAAAAATCATTTTTGTTCAGTTGGCTTTAACTGAGTTCCTCGTATCTCAAGGTTCTGAGTAGCTGGTTTTACAGGACTGAGCTTCCAATGCCTACCTTTTCATTATTAATGTTACAAGCTACATGCTCACACATATTCCTTGCAGTCAAAAATCTCTGTTCAGGCTGACTGACAAGAGGTGAGGAAAGATGGTTGAGTGGATAAGTTACCAAATGGGCCTCTAGCCCTATTAACAACATTCTGGCAGTAACTTACATTTCAGTGTGTGAGTACAAATTTCCACTTTCACTTGACCTTTATTAACTGCCTTTTTGAACTGTTTTTGATACATATTTTAAACATTATCTCCCAAACAGGAGATATTATGTGAATGTATTTGATAATATTTCAGATGGGGTGGTCTTGTGTGTCTGGATGTCTGTTGTCTGAGGCCATCTAGCTGGGCTTCATACATAGCTAATGCTTCCTGGCTGCTGGTTGCAGAGAGGAAGGTTTTCTTCCTGGCCAGGCTTTGATTTGAGATCCTTTTATCTTAGAATTCTAAGTAGCTAGGATAACAAGCATGAACCACCACCAACTGGCTTGTTTTAGAAGCATTAATTCCTTTTCATTCATTGTTTTTTTCCTGGAAGGTTGATCTAGACAGGCTGCTTGTACCTCATAATAAGGTGATTTGAATAATACCTTTGCCTCTGGCATTTCTGAAACTCATTTCTTCAGTTCTAGGCAAATGAATTTGTTCTAAAGCCAATAGCATTTTTCTTCTGCGGTACCTTAATTAATCTCTTATCCTTTGCTTTGGCAAAGCAATCTGGATGTTTCTGTAAAACCCTACTTCTTGAGAGTATTACACTTAGAAGTTATCATGTACACACTTTCATATAGTCTCTCCTTTTATAAAAATATGTTACAAGATTGGGTGGAAGAATGGTGACTATTGAATTAATTTGATAACCACTCTAGAATTTTTAAGCCTTAATGCTTAAGTCAAAGGAGTATTAAAGACAATCAGAATAGTGGAATGTGGCTACTACTCATTTGATGTATGTGGAAAGATGATCAGAATTCTTATGATTAATAAAATATATCTTCAAATTTCCAGTGGTAGACTGCTATGCTAACTAGGAGGAGACACTGGTGATGCCAGGGCTTTGAAAGCTGCTAATGAAGCAAAATGTTGGGGAGAGCATTTAGTAAGGATATAATTCCAATGCTCATACCAAATATATTGAACTAAAATACTAAGTGATGAATGACTGAGCGCCAAATTTTATTTGTTGGCTTCTTTGTGATGTCCTGGGATTTGGACCTAAGGCCTAGGTGCTGTCCCTTTGTTTTTTCCTCAAGGCTAGTGCTCTACCAGTTGAACCACAGTTTCATATCCATATTTTTGGTGATTAATTGGAGATCAGCCTTACCCAATTTCCTCTTTTGGCTTCCTTAAAACTGATCCTCAGATATCAGCCTCCTGAGTAAGTAGGTTTCAGGTTGTGAGCCACTGGAGCCCAGCTGGAATCACATTTTAGAAGTATTCTTTTGGTGAATCAGATGTGTCTGACTACTATTTTAGCACTTTGGTTCCAGTGGATCATGTCAGATTTATACTAAAATCAGACATTTTCATCTTGTAATCTGCAGCATCCAATATCTATCTAATTTTTTCCTATTTTCATTTCTGACCTCTTTTTCTTCATTGTACCTTTCCATTCTTACTTCAGTGTTGTTTTCCTTTTCTGAAGCAAGTCAGGTTAATTCCCATCAATGGGGGATGTACTTGCTGTTCTTACTGCCTAGAGTACCTGCTCCTAAATAATTGCCTAGATGATGGCTCTCATATCAACTATCTCTTGTTCAGGAATGTCTCCTCCCATCCCCACTGTGAAGTTGTTGCTACAAAATCACCAATGTCATGTCTCTGATTTATAGAAATTATCATTATGATTTCTGGTTTTCTTTTCAGCATGAAATTAGTGAGGAAAGAGCCACATTCACTTCTGTTTCTCCAACACCTGTAATAGTGCCCAGTCTGTAGTGCTCAGGAGCCTTACATGGAAATCAACCTTCTCCAGCTCAATTTATCCTAGATTCTCTTTAGGACAGCTCTTCAAGCTGAAGTGTGGTGGCTAGTAGTCATTCCCTCTCATTCTTTGTGCTTTTTGGTGGTGTTGAATCCACTTCAGGGCAAAACCAGTGCCTGACACCTATTTGTTGCTATGGCAAAGGTGGTTGTGACATCATAGAAGTAATGGCCATTGTTTTGGGTATATGTGTGAGGACACCCACCCCCACACAATTTCCCCAATATATGTTTCTCCTTTGCCCAGAAGTGCATTCACCAATTCAGCAACCAAATCGTCACCCAGCTCCTGATACATTCAGAGTATGTTTCCATTTCCTTTAAAAAAAAGAAAATTTCAAGACATGCTTTGATGATTTGTCACTGAATTACTGAAACAGAGTATATAATTTTATGTATTTGTATGCCTTTGTCCATCTCTCTTGAGCCCTTGCTATATTTCCATGTGTTTGCAGCTTGGGAAGGGAAATAAGGTTTAATTCAGTATTGTCAGAGACTATAGTTCAGAAGGCTCTTTTTAGACCCTTTTGGAGGGAATGCCAACTTTCCATCTGATGTTTTACAGATGGCCATCTTGGTACAGGACCTGAGTAGACTGTCATAAGATAAGAGGCTTGTCCTGATTTCTACTGACTTTCCTCTGGGGTCGAAGAGTGTGATCCACTGTGATCTCCTCTGAAAATCTAAGGCAATGGGGGTAAGAGAGACTAAAACTCAGAACCCAGCTTCCCACATCACTAGGATTACAGGATTGAGTCTCATGGACTCAACTTATAGCTGCTTTTTTATACATGTTGTAGTCAGTTTCATTATATTCACTTCCTAGACAGATATATACAAATATATGTATGTTTGTTCATCTATTTATAATCAGTGTTAGATCTAGAAACACACAAATATATATTCATATAATTATAATCAAATTATATCACTACTTTCCCCAATAATATTTTACACTAATGTTTTGTGAAATAAATATTCAAGACTAAAAATTTAAATGCCTTTGTAGTTTGAAAAATCATATTCAATCTTATATATTATACAATATACTATATATAACATAAAGATATAACATATGTTTACATATAACTGATTTGTGTTATTTTTATTCCTGATTTTGTGTTGGTTCATCTATGTAAGCTTTCTTTCTTTTATTGATGATGGCTTTTATTTGCTAGTATATATATTTTCTATATATTATGTCAAATATTTTCAGCTCTAAGTAGATTTTTTTATATTACTGGAGTCAAATTTTTCTTCCATGTTTACCCAAAGCACAGTGAAGATGTATACAGATTTGAACTCACTGTTGGAAGAGGGTCCCACACACCAGTATACGTATTGTGGCATTTGTCCCACTTGACAGAATAGATTTTTAGGACATCTGATCTGCTGTCCTAGACCTTTTGTAGCCACCTTATCACCCCATGCAGGCATGGCCTGGCTTCTTTGCTGCTCCCTGTGCATTTAACAGTTCCCTTTATATGCAGTAAAGCCCCCTGTCACTCTGTGTTTTCCACCCAACAGAACACATATGCACAATGCTTCATATGCAGAACACATATGCACAAGGCTTAAAAAGAAACATATTTAAGATTCATGAATCTAGGATATATCAAAAGCATTGACATTTAAAGAAAGTTAGAAAAATAAATAGAATGAACATTTTACAACAATCAAAACAAAAAGAAAAATATTTTCCCAGGAAGGGGGAAGGGAATTTCTAAATCCAGATTGGCCTCTAAGTTGCCTTCAGGCAAAAATTCTGCCCCAGGGTCCTCAAAGTGGTTTACTTCCTCATTAAAGACAGGATTTTCTTCCTGAGTCCAGGGAGGGACAGATTCTAATTTCTCAATTGAAAATTGGATCCCCTGCAGGAGGACAGATTGGTCTGGGTATTCTGTGAGGAAAGATTCCCTTTCCTCAACTGAATCTAGATTTTGGACCTCACTTAATGGTTTTCCTGAACATAGACTGGGGTAATTTTCCATTAGCACACATCTTATCCTGCACACCAAGATGTGTCTTTTTGACTGGTTTGGAGCCCATCTAGGTGGACTGTGAATATCAATGGAAGTCATTCTGGATCATGTTCTTCCTTGGTAATATATGCAGGTGCACCTGCATCACATGTGGGGTTCAGAACCAGTAGGGTGTCCAGAGGACTCAAAACCTGCTTGAGCCTTCCTACAAATTAAAAAAAAAAACCCTCTATGTTCATATGATTTCTGGAGATCAGTGATGGCTTCCGATCTCTATCAGTCAACATAGATGACATCATTGATGGGTTCTTTATCTGGAGTTCTGCAGGAGCTGCTCTACGGTGATGTAAACCTGAGCATGGAAATAGGTATGGGAGTCTTAGAACTATAGAAGTTAAGGTGTGAATAATCTTTCATGAGGATCTAATGGGGGAAGCTGTAGAACTTGAGTATGGACTGAACACTGATGAGAAGTTAGTGAGTTTCTAATGAGTGGGTGCTTCTAAGTTCTTTCAAAAGGAGAAAAGATATTACCTGGCAAAGAATATCCATAAAAGGATATTTTGCCAAGCTGGGGTGTACTAAGGGCTATTGGCCAATCACTCACATCCCTAGAGACTCAGGTTCCATCCCTACTCACTAGCTCTAAGGCATCTAAACAAGGACTTCTTCCTCTTTTTCTTGGTCTCATGGGTCATGCGTTCCTCCATCTGAATTTGTAAGCTCCAGAAGAATATATACGCAGAAGAGCAAGTGTGAAGAGGGCATGCTGAGCTTAACATACTGTGTAAATTCTTTCAGGGTGTCATGGTTCTTTTGGTCATAGAAATCATCAGGGTAGAGGACCATCCTCATAGGGAAGATGGAATATGCTGTGGGCATATTGGTGACAAGGAAAATGAGAGCCGCCCTCCCCATCCTGAGCCTTGTACTAAAGCATTTTTCTGGCAGGATGTGCATGTTGGGAAGTGGGAAGAGACTCCTGCAAGCAGATGTTCCTCACAACCCACTTCTAGGAATTTCTCAAATACAATCCTCTAAAATTCCCTATGTGATAGGAGGAGAAAGTTGTTTCCCCACTGAATCTGACATGTTATACACAGTCCTCCTTGTCATCCATGAGAGTCCAAAACCACAACCACATCCACAACTGTGTAATCTGCTATCTACTGAAGTGCCAAGCCTCAACCCCTTGGTGAAAATCACAACTTGTGTGCAAAGAAGAAAGTTGACTTTGATTCAGAAACCTCAAAGATACCCAGTTTTCAAGGACAGAACTTACCTTTGTGCCAACATCCACTTATTTCTTCATCTTGTTCATCTTCCTCCCAGCTATGGTAGAAGGATCTATACTAATGGGAGGAGAGAAGGAGGCTAACTCTATGCTTCTCCTTTTCTGAACTAACAGAACACACATGCGACTGGCTAAGTCCCAAATGGCAATGTAAACATGATAGACAAAAAGTCGAGCTGTGTCTATACAATTTCAAGGAAATTCTGTGAGGATGTTTATATGCATCTGTCCAAATAAGTGCACAATGGCTCATGCCTGTAATCCTACTAATCAGGAGGGTGAGATCTGAGGATCACAGTTTAAATCCAGTGTAGTTTGTAAAATTCTAAAGACACCTATCTTCAATTAACCAGCTTAAGGCCAGACCTGGACCTGGGGCTCAAATGGTAGAGTGCAATGAATGGGAAAGAACTCAGGCCCCAAATTCCAGTTCAAGTTGAATCCTTGCTTCTGTCTATATTCCCTCAAAGGTGTCCAAGATAGTGATTTCCTAGGTGAGGATGGACGTTGGGTGGCACTGACTCATTCCTTTAATCCTAGTCTCTCAGCAAGTAAACTGCTAAGGCTCCACTAGCTTCTGAGGCAAATGAATGTTCTGGCAGCCCAGTCCTAAGGAATTAGCTGGGAGTGCACTTCTTTGTCTCAAGCCAAGTTCCTGTGATAAGACCTCAGTGAAACAGTCTCAGAGAAGTATCAAGTATTCCAATAATCTGCCGGGGCTGGGGGAGGTAATCATCAGCCCTGGGTTTGAAAGAGGAACACTTTTTTTAAAACAGAATATCCAGCAACTGCTCCATTGTCCCCGACTCTCTATAGTGGTGGAGGAAATTTCCAACATAGAAGAGATCACCTTTCTGATAGGCAGGGAAGAGGTCCATTGCCAGCATTTCCAACAAGCCTGAGTCCAGGATCCATATGTTATAAGGCACATTCAGAGTTTGGGCTGACTCATTGTCACACTGAAGTGGTAAAAAGAATGGATCTTTGAAACATAGAAACTGGAGTACACTGCAAAACGAGTAACAGAATGGATTGAAAAGTACACAGTAAATATTTTCTCAGTATACACGTATAAAAGCACACAAGAAGAAAGGTGTACTATGGGCTAGGATGAGATTAAATAGATTTCCTGTCATAGTTATACCTGGACTGATTTGCCTTGTGATTCCATTGGTTTCTTCTTGTAAAAAGGCCTGAGACATTGGATTCATGGTTTGGCACTGATCCAATGTCTGCAGCATGGAGTAAGGCACTCACACCACTCATGCCCGAGACCTGAGCCTCTTGAACTTTGAAAACAACACAGGAACATCTTTCTTGTTCCTGAGCTACAGGACACCTGAGCTGGTCTGAGCTGACTGTAGTTAATAGTTACGTGGTGCTCAGAGTGTTCCATATTCTATTCTATTGTGAGGGAGGTAGTATCATCTCTCAGAGCCCAATGATCTAAGCTGCTTGCTCACATAAGACCATGCCAAAGACAAACTGGAGGCTGAAATCTCCCCTCCCACATCATTCTATACACATGTGGACATTATCAAATCCCAACATCCTCAGCTAGGCCTACGAACGAGCATGATGTCAGCCTCAAGGAACCCTTTCTAGGTCAGATCCAGGCCTTATTTGTCACTATTTTTCTCATCCTGCACAAATCATTTTGCTCCTCAGGCCCTCTCAGCCTGCCATATGTTTCTTGCATGTATTTTTGACATCTACTTCCTAGGACATTGTTAGGTTTTTGTTTCCTAATTTTCTGTTTGCTCTTGAAGCCCCTCTGTGCTGTCATGTGGGAAAAAGGTAAGTACTTAGAGGTGGGAAAATCAAACAAGTATTGAAAAACAAACCTTACACATATAGTCAGACATTTTTATGGGTGTTCATTCTTGTAAGATAAAAGACTATTCTTGATACTTTGCTCATATTTTATGATAGAGGGGAGGAGAAGAAGGGAAGAGGTGCTGAATTTTCTTTTCATAATTCAATGATTATTATTTTAAAATACTGTAGTTGAAGGAATGTAATATTTAAAGATTAAAGCTGTGCTCCTGTTCTTTTTATAAGCTAGTCATTTATAAAGTATTCCTCACTAAAGTCTTGTCATTTGTGTCCCATGAACTATCCTCCTCATTCAAAATAATCAGAAAAAACCTTCACAAATAAGTGGGCTGTTGTCTAATCTCCAGATACGAATTTAAGATTCAACATTGCCTGTGAATCTGTATGTGTAGATGTGTGTGGGAGTGTGTGTGTGAATGTGTGTCTGTGCATATGTGTGTTTTAGGACTTGAACTCAGGGGCTATATGATATTCACTTTGAGTGTAGTGCTCTAACAATTGTGCCACAATTCCACTGCAAGTTTTCTGTAGTGAACTGGAGAGGAGAGACTCATAAAATTTCCTGCTCAGGCTGTCTGAACTAAATCTCAGGTCTCAACCTCCTGATTAGCTAGAGTTCTAACTATGAGCCTCCAGAACCTGGTGATAAAACTGGAGGCAGTGGGGTTGCAAGTTTTAGTCCAGCTTCACAAAATTCTATATCATAAAACAGCAATAGTAAAGCCCTATATCAAAATACAATAATAAGATATAATTAGAATACAATTTAGTGATATAGTCTGCTAGCATAACTTTCAGGAAGCCTTGTTCTTAATGATTTAGCATTAGAAAACCAAACAAAATGAGATAATTTCAGTAGACTCTACAAATTTTTTAATCCATCATATAATAATTTCAAAACATTATAATAAACTGGAAAACATTCATACTTATAAGGAGAATGCAAAAAAGATAAATGATGGCAGATTATGAAATGGAAAATTCTACACTGCAGGAAAATTATTGTCATGGTGAATATATGGTGGTATTGTCACAGTGAATATATGATAATGTTCTTCAGAACAGCAATAGGTAAATATATATTTACTACATATAGTCTAACTTTTCTCTGTCTCTCTCAACTTCCAATCTTCTACTGCACATTATCAGTGTATTCATGTTTATGGTATATTCCAAAATAACTAGTAGAGTCAGGTTGCCAAAATACATTAGCTTCAATGTTTTAGGAAATAAACATGGTAATTATATTGACTATTTTATATATTAAACATGTAGTGTGTTATCATTGTACTCTCTAAGTATGTACCTACACTTCTTCAAAATGAAACGGAATACAACAAGGTTTTGCTTGTAAAGCTAGCTATTAGGGACATCAGTTCCAGACCAGTGTAGTTTTACCTGCAATGCTCCCCAACTCCTAGCTATGCGTGATGGAATACATCTATCATCCCTGGTCCATGGGGAGCTGAGAGCAGGAGGACTTCAATTTCATGCCATACTAGGCAAGAACTTCCACATGGCTCCATCTCAACCAAAGAAGGTTCAACACTGGTAGCACCTATCACCCCCACGTAGGTGAAAATAAAAATAAGAGCATTGTAGTATAAGAAACAAACAATATTAGAACATGCTAATACAAACCATCATGAACAACACTCACCTAGTGTTTGCTTCTCATACCTGTAATCCTACCGATAGCTAGGATTATATATGTGAGCCAGAGGCAACAAGCAGTTCATCATTTTAAAAATGACTATTTGAAGTCAGGTGCCAGTGTCTCATGCCTGTAACCCCAGCTACTCACAATGCTGAGATGTGAGGATTGCAGTTCAAAGCCAGACCAGGAAGAAAAGTCCCCATAAAACTCTAGTCTCCAGTTAATTACTCAAAAAGAAGAAGTGGCTTTGTGGCTCTATTGGTAGAGTGCTAACTAACTTGAGCTCAGAATCTCAGAGACATTGTCTAGGCCCTGAGTTGAAGCCCCACAACTGACAAAAAAAACAATAAGCATTGTAATGTCTGAATTTCTTTTTTTTATTGTGAAAATACTGTATAAAGGGGTTACAATTACATGGGCAAGATAATGAGTACATTTGTTATCAAGCATTGTAGCCTCCTCCTTTGTTTCCCCTTCCATCCCTTCCCATCCTCCCTCTGCTCCCTCACCCAATCCTCCCCTCCCACCAAATTTGTATAGTTCATTTTCGACATAACGACTTGTACATCTCATTGTTGCAATGGGTCCACCTGTATCCCTATTTGAACGATTTCTTTTTTTCCCTCCCCCTCCACAAATTATACCGACATCAAATACAATGAAAGCAGGGGTTATGCCATGGGGGAAGGACATATAAAGTAACAAAGAAATAATCTTGTAAATGTGTTAGAAACAATCGCATGAAAGAAAAAAAAACATTTTAATACATATCTTAGGGTTTATTTCCCTAACATCAAATTATCTGACCTTTTCTGCTTGACTCAGACATATACTAGTTATTGCAAATAAGGGAAACCATGGGACCTATATTTCTTTGTGCCTGGCTTACATTACTTAATATAATTTTTTCCAAGTCTTTCCATTTCCTAACAAATGGGGCAATGTCATTCTTTCTGATGAAGGAACAGAATTCTATTGTGTATACAAACCACATTTTCTTGATCCATTCATCTACTGAGGGGCATCTGGGTTGGCTCCATATCTTAGCTATGGTAAATAATGCTGCTATAAATATAGTCGTGCTGGTAGCTTTAGTGTGGTCTTGTTTGTGAACATTTGTGTGAATGCCCAAAAGTGGGATTGCTGGGTCATAGGGGAGCTCTATGTGGAGTCTTTTGAGGAACCTCCATGCCACTTCACAAAGTGGTTGAAAAAGTTTACACTCCCCAACAATGGAGTAAGGTTCCCTTCTGTCCACATCCCCTCCAGCATCTGTTGTTGTTAGAGTTCTTGATCATAGCCATTCTAACTGAGGTGAGGTGGTATCTCAATGTTGTTTTGATTTTCATTTCTTTTATGGCTAGGGAGGTTGAGCATTTCTTCATGTGTCTATTGGCCACGCTTGTTCCTCTTCAGAGAAGTTTCTCTTTAAGTCTTTAGCCCACTTATTTATTGGGCAGTTGTTTCTTTCAATATTTGTTTTTGGGGATTTAATTTTTTGGGTTCCAGGTATATTTGATATATGAGACCCTTGTTTGTTGTATGGCTAGTGAAGATATTCTCCCAAATCATGGGTTTTCTATTGATCTTACTAGCTATATCCTTTGCCATGCAGAAGCTCTGCAATTTCACACAATCCCATTTGTCCAACCTTTCTTTGATTTGTTGTGCTTCTGGGGCTCTATTAAGAAAATTTCAGCCTGTGCCAAGGAGACCTAGAGTTTCTCCTATTCCATCCTGTAATGTTTCAGAGTGTCTGCTTTGACTCCAAGGTCTTTGATCTATTTGGACTTGATTCTGGTGCAGGGTGATATATAAGGATCTAGCTTTAGTTTTCTACAAGTAGTTAACCAATTTTGCCAGCACCTAATGTATGAATTTCTTGTGAACTAAAATGAAAGCTGTGGTATACAATTCTACAGACTACTACAGATTTCATTATATTTGTTGTTAGAATTAGTAGCAGCACTTGAACAAAGGACATTTTTTTTCATAAACTAGGCCATACTGGTCTCTAATTAGAGGAAACTGCTGCACTCATATGTAGTATTTTTTGGTTGTTTTTTGTTTTGTTTTGTTTTGTTTTTAGAACAGGATGAGAAACCTTCTTTCTGCCTGGGGCCATTTGGATATGTATAACATCATCCACAGGCTAAGCAGAATTAATAGTAAAGACATGACACAGTCAACTGGCAATAAACTTACTTGTCTTTATGCCATGTTCCAAATGATTTGATTAGCTAATATGTCCCTATGGCATATAGTTTCCTATTCCTGCATTCCTCAAAATACAAGCATGTTCTACCAATTCAGATTTGAGCCAGGAAATATGTAGTATCAGTGCCAAGAGTGAAGGAAAACTGTAACACAACCAGGGAAGCATGCAACCAACACTTCAGTAGCTGGACACTGGGGACTCAGGCCTATAATCTGAGCTACTCAGGAGGCTGATGATCACAGTTCAAAGCCAGCTCCAGTGAGAAAATCTGTAAGACCCTTCTCTCCAGTTAACAACCAAAAATCCATAAAGGGAGCTGGGGCTCCAGAGGTAGATTGCCTTATTACAAAACTCAGGGCAGCACCCAATCTTGAGTTCAAGCTGAAAGTCAGGCACAAAAACAAAAAAAATCAAAAACAACAACAAAAAAAACAGAAACTGGGAGAAAGCTCAGAAAAGGATGGGATTGTCTACAAGACAAATGTACACATTACATTATTGTGAAATGGTAAAATCACTGTACACACCTGAGTAACAATTACATTTAAAAAAAGAATGAGAAATCCCAAAGCCATAGGGCCTTATGATGTGCATCTGCTTTCCAGAATTTTAAAGTCCCATCATCTGAGCTGGTAGCACATAGGTTGTAGCCCAGGGTGACTAAAAAATATGAAGGCAGAGATCTTTTCAGATTGTCCCAGCAAATCTTTGATTACGTTAAGCAAAAAAGCAAACAAAGCAAAGCAAACAAAGTGAACTTTAAGGTTAATTAGGCTGCTATTAAAGATTCAGATGTTGGTACACTTTGTGGAGAGAAAGGGAAAAAACGAATTCTTTAAATAAGGATACAGGTGGACTCATTGCAACACGTCAAAAAACAAACTTTAAAACTTTGGCGTGGGAGGTGGGAGATGGGAAGAGATGGGAAGAGGAAACAAAGGAGGAGGCAACAATGCTTCATAAGAAATGTACTCATTATTTTGTTCATGTAATGGCAACTTTTCTGTACATTAGTTTCACAATTAAAAAAATTGAAAAAAAAGATTCCAGGCAGATTTATACTGTTAAATGATGAGTTAGTACATATGTTTTGTAGATACTGAACTCACATGTGTCAGAAAAATATTCTTGAGTTCATAACTAGAAACTCTGAAGTGTAAGGTATATTAATTAGGTAAGTTTCATTAGGTAGCCAATGAAGAGAACAGCACATGGTATTCAGTCAGGTAAATTAGTTTATTTTTATTTATTTATTTTTGAGTCCAGTTGTGGGGCCTGAACTCTGGGCCTAGGCACTGTCCCTCAGCTCTTCAGCCCAAGGCTAGCTCTACCACTTGAGCCACAGTGCCACTTCCGGCGTTTTTTCTTTTTGCTTATGTGGTGCTGAGGAATCGAACCCAGGGCCTCATGCATGCAAGGCAAGTGCTCTACCTCTGAGACACTTTTCCAGCCCATGCCATACATGGTGGAGAGGCATGTAATAAAAAGGGGGGGGTTGGCAACCCAACCTAGGGCCAAGTCTTATCTAGGCCAAGGATGAGATGAGGTATGCCCAGGTTGATGAAAAGTCTGGCCAAACTGGATCTGGATGTGACCTCAGGGCCTGGGACTCTCTTCTGGTCAGATGGAAAGTGTGACCAGAGGCTGATCAGGTTGTGACTCTGCATGGGGGGAGGTGGCTGCTTCCAAGAGTCCCAGATAACTATGTAACACATAAAGGGTGGAAACTTAGCCAAGAAGTGGGGAGGTGTCTGCATAGGGTCTGCATTGCCTGGGGCAGACCTAATACCAAATACAGGTAGTACCTCTGCCATGTGATTCCTAACTCCAAACCACTCATTCTCAATCATTTCTTCCTTCCTTCCTTCCTTCCTTCTTTGCTCCTTCCTTCGTTCCTTCGTTCCTTCTTTCCTTTCTTTTCTCTCCCCATCTCTCCCTCTCTCTACCAATCTTTCCTTTCTTTCACTAAACCTCTCTCTGTCCCCTACCTCAGTATTCTCAACTCTCAAATAATGAACACTTGCTGAGTTGAACTCACAAGCTGGGAAGAGTAGCTCAATGGGCGAATATGAAATTTAATTTAATGTTTCCTTACACCTCTACCACAGATCATTGGAATCAAATAATGAACACTCAGCAGCATGGCATCTCAAGCTATTTGGAGGAGGAAAGCAAGCACGTTTTCACTGCATTCTGTGAGCTCCACCCTGGGAAGATGGGGCAGTCTCCTCCCTCCTCTTGGCTGAATCTCAGCCCAGTTTCTGCATCAGAAGAGGTGACTGCCTCCAAGTGAGCCAGTTACCTAAGTGACACAGGTACTGGGCAGAAATTAGCCTCTTGTGATGCTGAGATTAATTGCATGATTCAACATGATCCACTAGTTTGTTGAGATTGGGACTTCCTAAATTTTTGGTTAGGCTATGTTCAAATTGTGATCTATTTATTTCTGATTGCTAACCATGATTATAGTTGTGAGCTAGCACATCAAATCATTCAAAGTCCTTTATCACACATGGAAGACATGAGGTTTTCCAAATGACATACAAGTTGACAGACAACAAAATAAGTCCTTAATTCTGGTTAAGATGTGTTCTTAATGTGAAACAAAATTTACTTAGCAAAGTATGACTACTGTGATTATACTTTTAAACTTACCCTACATTTTAATATCAAATCATTTATATTAGCCAATGATTAACTCAAATTTCCTGTAATCATTTATTTCTGTCATATCTTCTAGAGGTAGGCAGAACTGGATCACACATTATTAACTAAAGTGGTAGAATTTGAGAGGATCACAGTTCTGAATCAATCTAGGAAGGAAAGTATCACCCATATCAACCTACTAGGTAGGGATATTGGAATGCAATTATGATCCCTGCTTTTTAGGCTGGGTGCAAAAATTGCTACTCTATGAGTAAAGTAACTTAAACAAGAAAGGATTGGTGGAGTGACTCCAGTGGTTGAGTACTTGTCTGGCAAACACAACATCAAAAGACAAATCAACTTCCTAAAATTAAAATAAGAAAAAGAAAGAAAGAACAACTCATGTTGAACATGTGTTCAATGTAAAGATTTACACTAAATTATTGTAGTTATAATGCCATCATTTATTTCTAGGGGCAAACACATTTTGTGTCAAGCCTACATGAAAAAATAAGACACTATATACAAAGCTTTGGTAGAACACAGGTATGGCTTACAATGGTGAACCCTTAAGTTTGCATGTGCAGTGGTGTTGAAGGGTTGTTAAGGTTTATGGAAGTCCATCCTTTTGATGAACTTGACATGAAATTACCTAAACATACAGTTCACTGGACAGATACTGCTGATATATATATATATATATATATATATGTATATATATATATACATATATATATACACACACACAGAGACATATATACACACATATATGTGTTTATATATTAAGTGATACATAAATAAAATAAAATTAATGATGAATAAATTCAGTGAACAGATACCTTTCCCAAATAATTATTTTACCTGAATAAATTCATGTCTTAAACTCTCCAATCACATTTATGTGGCTGCTGATTCCCTTGAGCTTTTTTATGATTTTTTTCTTTGTTTTTCAGATGAAAAAACCTGCCAATAAATATACCTGTATGACATTCCTTTCTTTAAAAAATGAAAAGCAGGTTGTGTAATCTGCCTCTTTATGTGTCATCAAAATAATTTTTTTATAATTTCAAGTACATATTGTCTTAGACTTAGATCTCACTCATTTTCTTCCAATAATGCCTATGGGAAGGGGGAAATGAAGGATCATTCTGTTACTTTGGGAGCTTCTGTTATTAATCACTACAATAAATATTATGAAAATGAAACTCTGAAATTATTTAGAGATTATTTGAAAGTTACTTTTCTACAGACTCATGCTACTCCCTCAACTAAATCACAGAACTTAA